>NC_045972.1:49629297-49641797 GCF_010909765.2 Amblyraja radiata | reverse complement strand
GTACGTCTTTGGAGTGTGGGAGGAAGATCTCAGTGAAAACTCACGCGGGTCACGGGGAGAACGTGCAAACTCCGTACAGACAGCACCCGTAGTCAGGATTGAACCCGGGTCTCCGGAGCTACAAGCGCTCAAAGGCAGCAACTCTACTGCTACACCACTGTGCTGCCAATACATTCACATAAGGATTTCTTACAATGCAGGGTACACAAACAAATTAGTTTTATTAAACATAAAATTTGAAAATTAGCACAATGAGCAGCAAACAACAGAATGGAAGAGATTGGTTCTTGCCTATTTTAATATCTCCTTCATTATTTGGCAGTTTAAACAGGGTGAACTTTGCACAGAGTGACGGACACCTATTCACTGGTTATTGAAGGGTATTTCCCCCCTGATATTTAGGCTGATTGGATGCACACATTGAGCCTACTCCAGTGTGGTGAACGCACATGTTTCATGCATCACTTGGTTTGGAGTGGCACGGTGGCGCAGCGGTAGAGTTAGCTCCTCACAGCGCCAGAGACCTGGGTTCCAACCTGACCACCGGTGATGTCTGTACAGAGTTTGTACGTTCTCCCCGTGACCGCGTGGGTTTCTTTGGGTGCTCCGGTTTCCTCCCACACTCCAAAGACGTACAGGTTTGCAGGTTAATTGGCTTCGGTAAAATGAGTGCATCCCTAGTGTGTGTGGGGTAGTGCTAGTGTACGGGTGGTCGCTGGTCAACGGGGACCCGGAGGGCCGAAGGGTCTATTTCCGTGCTGGATCTCTAAAAGTAATACTAAAAATGGAGGTTGTCACACAGACAGTTAAACAACTGTTGCAGGAAATGATCTGCACTTTACTGCTCATGTCAACTCTAGGCTATTGGAAGAAATATAGGAGGTTGAAGGTTGTGGGAGGTGGGAGGGTCGGAGGTAGCAAAGCAATCCTGGGACTGACGGGAAACTGTGATGAGAGTTTGGACCGGTGTCAGCAGGATTCCTGCAGGAAAGACTGGCACTATAAGGTTCACCTGCACCTCCTCCAACCTCATCTACTGCATCCGCTGTTCCAGGTGTCAACTACTCTATATCGGCGAGACCAAGCGCAGGCTTGGCGATCCCTTCGCCCAACATCTCCACTCAGTCCGTCTTAACCAACCTGATCACCCGGTGGCCCAGCCCTTCAACTCCCCCTCCCATTCCCAATCCGACCTCTCTGTCCTGGCCTCCTCCATGGCCAGAGTGAGGCCCAGTGCAAATTGGAGGAACAGCACTTCATATTTTGCTTGGGTAGTTTACATTGACATTGGGTAGTATGAACATTGACTTCCCTAATTTTAGATAGCCCTTGCTTTCTCCCTCCTTCCCCTCCCCCTTCCCAGTTCTCTCACAAGCCTACTGTCTCCGCCTCTTCATTTCTTGCCCCCCCCCCCCCCCACAGTAATTTGGATTTGGATTTGGATTCAATTTATTCTCATTGTCTTCAATTAAGAGACAACAAAACACTATTTTCCTTACAGTCATACAAATTTAAAAAAAACAGAACACAGAACAGAATAGTCCACAACACAAACGTCCCCCCAGCGACACCAAAGTTCCCCACTGTGAGGGAAGAAACCAAAGTCCAGTCAACCTCCTCGCTGATGTTCCCCGATGTTCACCCGTGGTCGTGGCCTCCCAAGCCCTCCGCGGCCCCCTCGCCGGGAACGATGGAACCCCGACGTCGGGCGGAAGAACATCCTCAGCGGCCTGGACCTCTGAATCGGCCACCTCCCACCGGAGTCCGTGGCTCCCAAAGTCCACAGGCCTAGCTGGGCGGAGATTCAATGCTGGCGGCCCACGGCAAAGGGTCCCAGGACTCCGCGATGTTGGTCAGCGCCGCCTGCGTTGGGAGCTCCGCGAACCACAGCTCCGCGATGTCGATGCAGCAGGCCCAACACTCCGGAGCTCCAAACGGCGATCCCACGTGAGGCATCGCCCGCTCCGCGATGTACCCAGCGCTGCGCCGCTGCTGCTGAAGCTCCGGTCGGTCCCGGCAGGAAAGGCCGCGTCAATCCAGTTGGTAAGCCTCGAGGACGGGGGGCGAGGGCGCAACTAGGATAATAGTCGCATCCTCGCCAGGAAGTGACTGAAGGATGGTTTCCCCCTTACCCTACCCTCTTCCCCCACATAAAACACCAAAAACAAACTAAAGAACATACTTTAAACACACCAAAAAATAAAAAAGATACCAGACTGGGGGTGGAGGCAGCAGTAACAGCACAACCGGACATCAGTCTGAAGAAGGATCTCGACCGAAACGTCGCATATTCCTTCTCTCCATAGATGCTGCCTCAGCCGCTCCAACATTTTCTGTCTACCTTAGTTAGGTTAGGTTAGTGTGGCCATCTTATAAGAATCCTTTTACACTTGTTAACCTTGTTCAGACGGATTATTTGTTTAGAGTCGAGAGCTCACCTGCAGAGTGGACTCAATGCTTCCCTGCAGTTCCAGCAACATCCAGTGCTCATTCTGCACGCTACTCGCTGCTAACAAAACATAGAACGTTCTTGGGTCTTGTGGAAGAATGCTAGAGGGGCAATGCAAGTATCTCCTGCCTCCTCGTGGAAGCAGGGCATCAGATACTGATCGCTGAACCAATCTATTCCTCACCTTGACCTCATGTTCGTTAGAACATCCTTGCTGGGGCAACACAACCTCACACATTAGTCCTTTGGACGACAGATGATGAGGGGAGACCTGATAGAAGAGCATAAACTTAACGGAGGCATAAGGTCATAAGGTCATAAGTGATAGGAGTGAAATTAGGCCATTCGGCCCATCAAGTCTACTCCGCCATACAATCATGGCTGATCTATCTCTCCCTCCTAACCCCATTCTCCTCTCTTCTCCCCATAACTTGTTGACACCCATACTAATCAAAGATAGACAGTCAGAACTTTTTTCTAGATACTAGAGAGCATAGATTTAAATGTAATGTGGTTTAGAGATACAGCATGGAAGCAGGCCCTTTGGCCCACCAAGTCCATGCTGACCAATGATCACCCATGCACTAGATCTATCCTACACCTTAAGGACAACATAAAGAAGCCAATTAACCTTCAAACCCGCACGTCTTTGGAGTGTGGGAGGAAACCAGAACACCCGGGGAAAACCCACGCAGCTCACGGGGACAACGTGCAAACTCCATACAGATAGCACCCGTAGTCAGGGTGGAACCTGGGTCTCCAAAATTGTGTGCGGTTTTGGTCTCCTAATTTGAGGAAGGACATTCTTGCTATTGAGGGAGTGCAGCGTAGGTTCACCAGGTTAATTCCCGGGATGGCGGGACTGACGTATGATGAAAGAGTGGGTCGACTGGGCTTGTACTCACTGGAATTTTGAAGGATGAGAGGGTATCTTATAGACACATATAAAATTCTATTAGGGGATTGGACAGACTAGATGCAAGAAAAATGTTCCCCATGTTGGGGGAGTCCAGAACCAGGGGTCACAGTTTAAGAATAAGGGGGAGGCCATTTAGGACTGAGATGAGGAAAAAACCTTTTCACCCAGAGAGTTGTGAATCTGTGGAATTCTCTGCCACAGAAGGCAGTGGAGGCCAATTCACTGGATGTTTTCAAGAGAGAGTTAGATTTAGCTCTTAGGGCTAACGGAATCAAGGGGTATGGGGAGAAAGCAGGAACGGGGTACTGATTGTGGATGAACAGCCATGATCATATTGAATGGCGGTGCTGGCTCGACGGGCCGAATGTCCTACTTCTGTACTTATTGTCTATGGTTCTATGGAAGGGGAGTGATGTTCGACGTGCAGTACTGGAGGAATTCTTGCCCTGTTCCTGCACTTTGTATTTGGAGTCAGCTGGTCATAAACTGCGTGAATGATTCAATGAAATATCACAGGCTGACGACATCACAAGTGGTTGATAAATTATTTAGAGATGAAGGCAGAATATTAATTTGAGATAAGGTTGGTCCGTGGCAATGAAGGAAGTAGGCTGCAATGAAGGAATGAATAGGAAATTTGAAACGCATATTAGTCGGGATAAAATGTATTCCTGGTGGTGGCAAGTCATTTAAAATGGATTACCATGTGAATTATGAGAATCAGTCACTTCTGTTTGAAGTGCAGACCGATCGATTAGCCATTGGGTTGCTTACATCAGCCTTATGTAATCCCCCCTCACTCACACCCACCTCACCCGGAGAAGTTCATATGTTCATGCGGGTTAGGAGCAGAATTAGGCCATTCGGCCCTTCAAGTCTACTCCGCCATTCAATCATGGCTGATCTATCTCTACCTCCTAACCCCATTCTCCTGCCTTCTCCCCACAATCCCTGACACCCGCACTAATGTGCACCCATTTCTCCCACTGACCCCCACCCCTGTCACCCTCCTCCTTTCCCTTCCTCCACGCACTCACCCGCCATCTCCAAGACCCTCATTGCCCTTTTATCCCTCCCCCCTCTTTCCCCTCCCACATTCCTCATCCACCCACACCCCTCCCTCCGGCTTTACGTTTCACTCCACCTCCTCACCCCGTATCTGACACCCTTTAGTCACCAGCCTTTGTCACTTAGTCCACCCGCCCGTCAACCGCCTATCACTTGAGAGCCTTTGTCCCGATCCCACCCCTCGTATACCAGCTTTGTCAGCCTGAATCACTCAGTCAGTCTAAGTGTTATGTGTAGTGATACTGTGTAAAAAAATCACTTTCACTCTGCCTTGGTAGGTGTGACAAATAAGCTAGCTTTGAACCTAAACGTCACCTATCCATGTTCTCCACAGATGCTGCCTGACCCGCTGAGTTACTCCAGCACTCTGTGAAACATCACCTATCCATGTTCTCCACAGATGCTGCCTGACCCACGGAGCTAAGGAAATAGGCAACGTTTCGGGCCGAAATCCTTCTGGAAATAGGCAACGTTTCGGGCCGAAACCCTTACGGGTTTCGTCCCGAAACGTTGCCTATTTCCTTCGCTCCATAGATGCTGCTGCACCCGCTGAGTTACTCCAGCACTCTGTGAAACGTCACCTATCCATGTTCTCCACAGATGCTGCCTGACCCGCTGAGTTACTCCAGCACTCTGTGAAACGTCACCTATCCATGTCTCCACAGATGCTGCCTGACCCGCTGAGTTACTCCAGCACTCTGTGTTATGCTGAAGGGGGGTGGGATCCAATGCTCGAGTCTAACTGGTCATTCTTCCTGTGTTGCCAGTGACTATGAACCGTAGGTTGTTTTGTCTCGTTTAGTTGTAGAGTTTTAGACAGCGCGGAAACAGGCCCTTCGGCCCATCGACTCCGCACCGACCAGTGATCCCCACACACTAACACCCTAGGGACAATTTACAATTTTTACCAAGCAAATCAGGGAGTGTGGGAGGAAACTGGAGCACCCGGAGAAAACCCACGGGGCGAATGTACAAACTCTGTACAGACAGCACCCATAGTCAGGATCGAACCCGCCTCACTGGAGCTGTAAGGCAACAAATCTTCCGCTGTGCCCTTTGGTCAGAGAGGAACACACCAAAGAAAAATGCACCAAGCAAATAATTTCCTCTCAAGGCACCATGGTCCATACTCACCTGTAAAGGTGTGGGTGCGGAGAGAGCACTTGGTATTGTTCCCCAGACCAACATTCATTTAGCAACTGTTGTTTTACTTCCAGCTTTCCCCCCACTGCCATTCTGTGGTTGGATCTGCATGAAGCCGGCACTGTGTACAGTGTTGGGCATGCTGCTCACACAGCTGGGCCATTTCTCTATTAGTCACTTAAATGAAATATGCCATCTGTTGCTCGAACACCATGATGGTGGAAACTAAAGAACTGGGTGAAAAAAAAGAAGCAAACAGGAGTCGCCAGCTGTATGTCATCTCCCAACGTGAAAGAGAAGGATTCTGCATCTCCCCTCTCCCCTCTCCCCTCTCCCCTCTCCCCTCTCCCCTCTCCCCTCTCCCCTCTCCCCTCTCTCCTCTCCTCTCTCATTCTCTCCCCTTTCTCCCTCTCTCCCCTCTATCCTCTCTCTCCCCTCTATCCTCTCCCCTCTATCCTCTCCCCCCTCTCCCCTCTCCCTTCCTCCCCTCTCCCCTCTCCCCTCTCCCCTCTCCCCTCTCCCCTCTCCCCTCTCCCCTCTCCCCTCTCCCCTCTCCCCTCTTCCCTCTTCCCTCTCCCTTCCTCCCCTCTCCCCTCTCCCTCTCCCCTCTCCCTCTCCCTCTCCCTCTCCCCTCTCCCCTCTCCCCTCTCCACTCCCCTCCCCTCTCCCCTCTCCACTCCCCCCACCCCTCTCCCCTCTCCCCTCTCCACTCTCCACTCTCCCCTCCTCCCCTCTAGTGAGGGGTACAGAAGTGTGAAAACACACACCTCTAGATTCAGGGATCGTTTCTTCCCGGCTGTTATCAGGCAACTGAACCGTCCTCTCACCAACGAGAGAGCAGTCCTGACCTCTATCTTGAATCATACTTTACCTGACCAGTGGTTTATCTTTGCACTAAATGTTGTTCCCTTACTTTGTTGTATCTGTGGACAGCTTGATTGTAATCATGTACAGTCTTTTCTTTGACAGGCTAGTAGACAAACGCCAGTGTTTCACTCTGCCTCGGTACACATGACAATAATGAACTAAACTAGACTAAAGGGCCTGTCCCACTTACACAATTTTCTTGCGGGTGCAGCAGCATCTATGGAGCGAAGGAAATAGGCAACGTTTCGGGACGAAACCCGTAAGGGTTTCGGCCCGAAACGTTGCCTATTTCCAGAAGGATTTCGGCCCGAAACGTTGCCTATTTCCTTAGCTCCGTGGGTCAGGCAGCATCTGCGGAGAACATGGAGAGGTGACGTTTCACAGAGTGCCGGCACCCGTCATAGTCGCAGCAGATCTACGAAAATCCAGCGGCGACCAGAACAAAGTACGACTCTTTGGGCGCCTATTCACGACCGTACAGGCGTTACGTGTCGACACGTCGCGGCGTGACGCCTGCCTGGTCGTGAGTAGTCGCCCAAAGAGTCGTACTATTTCACTGGTCGCCGCTGGATTTGCAACATGTCGAAAATGTTCGGAGACCAGCTACGTCTATGACGGGTGCCGGAAAGTCGCCGAGAAAAATCAGGCAAGTGGGACAGGCCCCTTAAGGTTGTGCTCTTCACAAGTCGTCTGTGGTGGCCAAATAATGATGTGTTAGCAAAAGCAGGTTTTGCAGGAAGGTGTGTTGTAATGACGGTGGTGATTTGTGTGCATTGTAGATCTAGGAGAGGAGTTGGGAAGGACTGCAGGAACTCACCAGCCTTCTCTGCTGCTGAGGGACCGGGCCCATGGATCAGCCACCCGCGATTGTCCCTACTGTGGCAAATCGTTCCGAACCTCCCACCACCTGAAGGTCCATCTGCGCATACATACAGGTCAGTGAGCTCTCCTCCAATCTCCCTCTGGCTCCTACGGTATTTGTTTGGGTGAAGCACCACGATGCCTCCCATTACATGTTTACAAGAGTAGCCAGCTCGAACGGAGATATGTCTGTGGTTGCAAAATAATGGGACTTTTATATTGTGAGCCCAGCGTACTCCCTCACATGGATCACAGAGTGCTGGAGTAACTCAGCGGGTCAGGCAGCATCTGTGGAGAACATGGATAGGTGACGTTTCACAGAGTGCTGGAGTAACTCAGCGGGTCAGGCAGCATCTGTGGAGAACATGGATAGGTGACGTTTCACAGTGCTGGAGTAACTCAGCGGGTCAGGCCGCATCTGTGGAGAACATGGATAGGTGACGTTTCACAGTGCTGGAGTAACTCAGCGGGTCAGGCAGCATCTGTGGAGAACATGGACATCCTTAGTTGAGTTTAGTTCAGTACTGAGCTACTGTGAAAGGCTTTGTTTGCGTTCCATCCGGTGACATTTAGGATTGGGACCATTCTTCAGACTGAGTAGGGTCTCGACCCGAAATGTTGCTGAGTCTGAAGAAGGGTCCTGATCCAAAACGTCACCTATCCATGTTCTCCACAGATGCTGCCTGACCCGCTGAGTTACTCCAGCACTCTGTGAAACGTCATCTATCCATGTTCTCCACAGATGCTGCCTGACCCGCTGAGTTACTCCAGCACTCTGTGTTCAATGCAAGATACCAGCATCTGCAGTTCCTTGCAGCTCTCACTCGCCCGTATCCTGTTTGTAACTGGTGGGCAGGTTAAGGTATAATATTGTCATGTGTACCGACCGAGGCACAGTGAAAAGCTTTGTGTTGTATGCTGTGAAATCAGGTCAGATGATACTCGACGTTAATACAATCTAGTCAAATAGGTAGAGCAAAGGTGAAGATACAGAGTGCAGAATATAGTTCTCGGCATCGTAGTGCACCAGTTCCACAGACAGAGTCCAATGTCCGCAATGGGGTAGAGGTGAATCGTACAGCATAACCATGGTGGAGCCAGGATTGTGGGGAATTGCAACATTAATGACTGTGATAAGCAGACTCGCACACAGTCACACAGATTAATTGGAGATTCACTTCTCGTGAATCTTGCAGTGATTATATAAAAAGTGTGATTATTTAGTGTCCATATCGCCATAAATTCAGCAGATTGAAGAAGTGGTGACCGAGGTTCACAGTGACACCTGTTGTCATGTCTCTACATTTCACAGCCAGTGGGAAAATGGGTGAAATATAATCATTGTGTAAAGATGCAAGCCCATATATTGGCAACTAATATGTTAGCGTCTTGTACACGTCGACTGTTGCCGTTTATTTCATTCCATTTACACAGTTGGCGTATAATTAAATTTCCCTGCACCAACTTCCCTTTGCAACTGTGTCATGTTCAGTCAGTTTCTCAAATCACCCCAGTGTGCGTCCTGACCCGCTGAAATCCTCCAGCACTTTGTGTTTTATGCAAGACTCCAGCGCCTGCAGTTCCCTTGTCTCCAGAAGTGTGGGTGAAACAGGTGGACTAAATGTGGTGATTCCACGCTGTCAATCCCACTGAATGTTGTTGCCATATGTATCATCACAACCACAAGATCATCAGTGATAGGAGCAGAATTAGGCCATTCGGCCCATCAAGTTTACTCCACCATTCAATCATGGCTGATCTATCTCTCCTTCTCAACCCCATTCTCCTGCTTTCTCCCCATAACCCCTGACACCCGTACTAATCTAGAATCTAATTTACTTCTGACTTAAAAATATCCATTGACTTGGCCTCCACAGCCTTCTGTGGCAAAGAATTCCACAGATTCACCACCCTTTGACTAAAGAAATTCCTCCTCATCTCCTTCTTAAAGGAAAGTCCTTTAACTCTGAGGCTATGACCTCCAGTCCTGGACTCTCCCACTAGTGGAAACATCCTCTCCACATCCACTCTATCCAAGCCTTTCACTATTTGGTACATTGGGCTGTTATAATGTGCTGTTGATGTAAAACGTCCATTCAGCATCTTCTGGGATGGAGACCTTGCTGAGGATGACCTATGACCATTATAAACATTCTCGGAGGCCAAATTTATCAAGTCAGTGGATATTCTTAAGGCAGAGATTAAAAGATTCTTGATTAGTACGTGTGTCAGGGGTTATGGGGAGATGGCAGAAGAATGGGGTTAGGAGGGAGAGATAGATCAGCCGTGGCGGAGCAGACTTGATGGGCCGAACGGCCTAATTCTTCTCCTATCCTTCATGACCTTATGGACTTATCAAAGGCTGGTCTGTCATTTGACCACAGAGACTGAGGGGACAGCAGTGTCGTCTGTCACTGTTTTTAATAGACAATAGACAATAGGTGCAGGAGTAGGCCATTTGGCCCTTCAAGCCAGCACCGCCATTCAGTGTAATCATGGCTGATCATCCACAATCAGTACCCCGTTCCTGCCTTCTCCCCATACTTTCAAGAGAGAGCTAGATAGACCTCTTAAAGATAGCAGAGTCAGGGGATATGGGGAGAAGGCAGGAACAGGGTACTGATTGGGGATGATCAGCCATGATTACATTGAATGGCGGTGCTGGCTCGAAGGGCTGAATAGCCTATTCCTGCACCTGTTGTCTATTGTCTATTGTCTAAAACAAAGCTATCTTCAAGAGCCCTATCTAGCTCTCTCTTGATAATATCCAGAGAACCGGCCTCCACCGCCCTCTGAGGCAGAGAATTCCACAGACTCACCACTCTCTGGGTGAAAAAGTGTTTCCTCATCTCCATTCTTAATAATTTAAAATATTTTAAATCCAGACTGGGTTAGTTCGGTTCAGTTTAGTTTATTGTCACGTGTAACGAGGTACAGTGAATAGTTTTTGTTGCGTGCCGACCAGCCTGCAGAAAAACAAAACATGATTACAATCGAGACATTTACACTGTAGTTATAAACACACTTAGTGTGGATTGTGGTGGATTGATCGGTGAGATGGAGACCTGCTCCGTGCAGTCTCCTGTCCACTTCATTGTTATTTATTTTTACAAATGGCTGGCGTCTTCTGCACACGAGGGCTGCGAGCGCATCACACAATGAGAGTGGTGTCGTGGGTGGCAGAGTGACTGCTTTTATTACCCCGGCCAGATGTCCCTCTATTAGTGTTCCAATGCGGCCCGTATCAATGTTGTCAAGCATTAAACACTTTGGATATTGCAGATGGTAAAATTAAATTAAAGCCTTAATGCCGGGAGTGGAAAAATACTGGGGCAACAAGTGTTGCCGTTCCTTATTTAGTCAGATACTCATTCCTGACATGGCCAGTCCCAACGTTGTCTTATCTCTAATAATACCGAGTTACACTCCCCCCCCCCAGACCTTTTACCCCACCCATCCCCTCCCCACCCCTCCCCACATCTGCCTCCCATCCCCTCCCCACCCCCTCCCAACTCCCTCCCCATCCCCTCCCCACCCCTCCCCACATCTCCCTCCCATCCCCTCCCCACCCCCTCCCAACTCCTTCCCCACCCCCTCCGCCCTTCCCCCACTCCCTCCCCACCCCCTCCCCACCTCTGTCTCCCACCCCCTTCACCCTTCCCCCACATCCGCCCCCCCTCCTCCTTTCCTCCACATCCTTATTCCCTCATCCCATTATCCCCATCCCTTCTCCACACTCTTAACCCCACCCTGTTCTCCCCCATCTCCCCCCCCCCCGACCCCCTTCCCTACCCTCTTCCCCACAACTCTAGAACTCCATCCTCCTGTATCCACTGCTGAAGCAGTCAAGCCTGGGGACTTATTCCATTTAACATGGATAGGTGACGTTTCACAGAGTGCTGGAGTAACTCAGCGGGTCAGGCAGCACCTGTAGAGAACATGGATAGGTGACGTTTCACAGAGTGCTGGAGTAACTCAGCGGGTCAGGCAGCATCTGTGGAGAACATGGATAGGTGACGTTTCACAGAGTGCTGGAGTAACTCAGCGGGTCAGGCAGCATCTGTGGAGAACATGCTAGGTGACATTTTGGGTCGGGACCTTTCTTCAGACTTATTGTAGTAAGGGGGAGAAAGTAGGAAAAGAGGTGGGGTGGGACAAAGCCTGGTGAGTGATGGGTGGGACCAGGTGATGGAGGTTGGATTGACAGCTAGGTGGGTCAGGGCCAGAGATGAAAAGGCCATGACAGGATGACAAAAGGGACCAGTAGAGACAAGATGACACAGAGAACTGTGGAGACTTGAAGTGTTCCACCATTGTACCAGAAACATCAGTGACGTTCTCCAAAATATATTAATAGACAATAGACAACAGGTGCAGGAGTGGGCCATTCGGCCCTTCGAGCCAGCACCGCCATTCACTGTGATCACGGCTGATATTAAACTTCAGATGGAGGTGATCATACTTCAAACACTCTTTAGTGAGAAGGTACTTAATCTGTGGAACTCATTGCCACAGACGGCTGTGGAGGCCAAGTCAGTGGATATTTCTAAGGCAGGCAAATTCTTGATTAGAACGGGTGTCAAGGGTTACGGTGAGAAGGCAGGATAATAGGACAAGGAGGCTGAGATCAGCCTTGATTGAATGGCAGAGTAGACTCGATGGGCCGAATGGCCTAACTCTACTCCTATACCTTGTGAGCTTAACATCAAGTATTGTCAACAATAATTTCTAGAAAATGGTTTTGATTGGTTCCCATCGGATATTTACGTAGTGTACATTTCATTCATAAAACATATCGCACAAGATTTTATCAGTTCAATCGCAATATTTTTGTCCTGACCAATGCTATGTCAATGGGATGATAAATGCCTTGAGGGAAAGTATTGTACGCTAGTCAGCATCACTTCTGTGGAGTTTAATTGAAAGCGCAGTGTTCATCTTCGGGGTAGACGCGATGTTTGGAGGCATCGTGCCATGCCCTGTGGCCGTGAGATTGATTATTGGAGCATGGGGGTCCTATGAGAGGCCGGGGTCACATCCCAGTCTTCATCGCCGTTTGAACCACCAGCATTGGCAACAAGCACCTGGGATCTGAACCCTGTCTCTCCAAATAGGAGCCCGATGCCTTGCTGATCAATCTTGCAGCTTCTGCCCACGAATGTTTAGAAACAGGGATACATTATTCATACACCG
>NC_045972.1:49431797-49626797 GCF_010909765.2 Amblyraja radiata | reverse complement strand
AGTAACAATTTTTTTCATCACGAGTAATTTTTTCACAGTGTTGAAAAACGTCACGAGTTTACCGGATTTCCCGAGTACCTACCGTTACTCGTACGGGACGCTACGTACATTACACGAGCTCCTATCTTTACTATCTTCACTTACTGCCGTTACATCTGCTCTACTTCCACGTGCTGCCCTGTGCTGCCAATATTCATGTGTAGGAAGGAACTGCAGATGCTGGTTTCAACTGAACATGCTGGAATAACTCAGCGGGGCAGGCAACATCTCTGGAGAGAGGGAATCGGTGACGTTTTGGGTCGAGACTGAAACGTCACCCCGTTCCTGCCTTCACCCCATATCCCCTGACTCCTCTATCTTTAAGAGCACTATCTCACTCTCTCTTGAAAGCATCCAGAGAACCGGCCTCCACCAGGCAGAGAATTCCACAGACTCACCACTCTCTGTGAGAAAAAGTGTTTCCTCGTCTCCATTCTAAATGGCCTACCCCTTATTCTTAAACTTTGGCCCCTGTTTCTGGACTCCCCCAACATCGGGAACATGTTTCCTGCCTCTAGCGTGTCCAAGCCCGTAATAATCTTCTATGTTACATAGGCTTAGGGTGAGAGTTGCAAATTTTAATAAGAATCTGAGGGCCAACTTTTTCACTCAGCGGGTGGTGTGTGTATGGAATGAGCTGCCGCAGGAGGTGGTTGAGGCGGGGACTATAACAACATTTTAACAACATTTGGTCAGTTGTATGGGAGGAAAGATTTAGTGGGATTCAGGCCAAAGGTGGAAGAATGAGACTAGCTTGGATGGCATGGATGTGTTGGGCTGAAGGGCCTGTTTCCTTGATGTGTGACTGTGACTAGCAGAAGATGAGAGGCGTGCTTGAGTACAAGATAACAAGCAACACTGCAAAATTAATTCGTATTTGAATCACCTCCAATTGTTTTGACATTACAAGGCACTATTGTATTTCCAATAGAATGTTGTCATCAATGCATGAGCCTTGGTGTACGAGATACATGGCTGGGGCGTGGAGAATGGCGGAGTGACATCACGCAAGGCCTGGGAAACGTTAGTAACCACAGACCCACATATGGGTGGCACGGTGGTGCAGCGGTAGAGTTGCTGCCTCACAGCGCCAGAGACCCGGGTTCCATCCTGACTATGGGTGCTGTCGGTACGGAATTTGCACGTTCTCCCCGTGACCTGTGTGGGTTTTCTCCGGGTGCTCCGGTTTCCTTCCACATTGCAAAGACGTGCGTGTTTGTAGGTTAATCGGCCCCTCTGTAAATTGCCCCTAGTGTGTAGGGAGTGGAGGGGAAAGTGGGATAAGATAGAACTAGTGTGAGCGGGTGATCGATGGTCAGTGCAGACACAGTGGGCCGAAGGGCCTGTTTCCATGCTGCTTCTCTAAACTAAACTAAAAGATCAGAATATCCAACACAGAGCATGAATCTAACTTGGACCGTATGGATCTATATGGTTCAGAGATTCATGAGATGAACTTACACAAGTTACGCATTTGACTTATTGCCCTTCATTACATTCCTGTTTTCAACCAATATAGGTTTTCACAGGAAATCCACTTCACCATGTGACATGCATGCTGCCTGTGCCTGTCTTTGCCCCATGTTTCAGTATCTGGTCTGTTTCACTTCTCTGGCCGTTTTGATTCTCATCTTCAACAAGTATTGGCCTCGCCCCCATCAGTTGACTGAGCAAGCTAAGCTACCTTGCTGACACTTGCCTTGAGTTCTTGGTCAGGAGGGAACCGCAGATGAAAATATTGCCCTGTGACAATGCACGTCATTCTGGAGTGGAACTTTGATGGGAAAATGACAAAAAGGTTTTATTTTAACCTGACGACGCAAGATAATCATGCAAAGCTTGAAGGCGCGCACCACCAGTCTCAGGAACAGCCTCTTCCCCTCTGTTATCAGGTTTCTTCCATAAGCTGGGGTACTGTCCGATTCACCTCTACCCCATTGCAGACATTGGACTTTGTCTCTGGAACTGATGCGCTACAATGCTGAGAACTATATTCTACACTCTGTATCTATCTTCCCCTTTGCTCTTCCTATTGTACTGGAGTTTTCCTTGATTAGGTACAGCATTATCTGATTTAATTGGATAGCATGCAGAACACAGAGAGTTGTGAGTCTGTGGAATTCTCAGCCTCAGAGGGCGGTGGAGGCCGGTTCTCTGGATACTTTCAAGAGAGAGCTAGATAGAGCTCTTAAAGATAGCGGAGTCAGGGGATATGGGGAGAAGGCAGGAACGGGGTACTGATTGTGGGTGATCAGCCATGATCACATTGAATGGCAGTGCTGGCTCGAAGGGCCGAATGGCCTACTCCTGCACCTGCTGTCTATTGTCTATTGTCTAAAACAAAGCTTTTCACTGTACCTCGGTACACATGACAATAATAAACTTAATGAAGATTCTTGAGAGGCATCTGAGAGTCAAGTCTCCTGTAAGGAATGGATGAGAGAGTGGGATAACATAGAACTAGCGTGGACGGGTGTTCGATGGTCGGTGTAGACTGTGCGGGCTCCCGTATCCATTCCTGATACCTCACCATGGAATTCTTTGCCACAGATGGCGGTGGAGACCAAGTCAGTAGATATTGTTGAAGCAGAGATATAGAGATTCGTGATTAGTACGGTTGTTGGGGGTTGTGGGGCAGGAGACTGGGGTTAGGCGGGCCAGATAGATCAGCCATGATTGAATGGCAGAGTAGACTTGATGGTGCGAATGGTCTAATTCTGCTCCTATCACATGATCTTATGAATTATGTTTTTATGTTTGGCTGAACAATCTCTTGTCAGCGACCAGAAGGAAATCACACAGCGAGATGGTGAGATCAGCACCCCACCCCCCCCACCCCCCCCAGGATTGAGTACAGAATGATTCATGCAGACAGCCGGCATTCTCTCTCTTTTTCTGCCATGCTGTTTATAGCAAAGATTCTATAGCGGAGATCTTTGGTTTATAGCAGCATTTCATTCATACCACGAATTGAGGTTGTATGAAAACTATGCTTACTCTGATCCTGAACAAGTTAACTCCATTGTGTAGGAAGGAACTGCAGATGCTGGTTTGAACCGAAGATAGACACAAAAAGCTGGAGTAACTCAGCGGGACAGGCAGCGTCTCTGGAGAGAAGGAATGGGTGACGTTTCAGGTCGAGACCCTTCTTCAGATTGGCCTTCTTTAGTCTGAAGAAGGGTCTCGACCTGAAACATCACCCATTCCTTCTCTCCAGAGATGCTTCCTGCCCTGCTGAGTTACTCTAGCTTTTTCTGTCAGCCTCAAGTGAAATCCACTCAGTCCACCTGAACCTACCTGATCTACTGGTTGCTAAACACTTTAACTTCCCCTCCGATTCCCACACTGACCTACTGTCCTGGGCCTCCTCCATTGTCAGAGTGAGACCCAGCACAAATTGGAGGAACAGCACCTCATATTCTGCTTGAACAGCTTACGTATGAATATTGCCTTCAATAACTTCAAGTAACCCTTGTTCCCTCTCTCTCCATCCCTCCCCCTTCCCAGTTCTCCCACCAGTCTGCCTGTCCCCCGATTACATTTTATCTCTGCATGCTTCTTTGTCACCTTCTCCTACCTAACAATGACCTATTCTACATTTTCCTTGAACCCCATCTCCTTTGATGTCTCATTTTCACACCTTACACTTCCTTATCTCCGTGTCTCCCTCTCCCCTGACTCTCAGCCTGAAGAAAGATCTCGACCCGAATCGTCACCCATTCCTTCTCTCCAGAGGGTGCTGCCTGTCACGCTGAGTTACTCCAGCATCTTGTGCCTATCTTCTGTAGATAATCACTCACAGCTAGATGGTGAGATCGACATCGCCAGGATGGGGTACAGAATGATTTGAGCAGACAGCCAATATTCTCTCTCTTTTTCTGCCTTGCTGTTTATGGCAGCATTTAATCTGTCTCCCAAACTGCTGTTGTATGAAAAATCTGTTTACTCTGTTTAACTGAACAAGTTAAATCCACCGCTCGTAACTTGCCGCTGGTTTAAACCGAAGATAGACACAAAAAGCTGGAGTAACTCAGAGGGACAGGCAGCATCTCTGGAAAGAAGGAATGGGTGACATCTCAACCTGAAACGTCACCTATTCGTTTTCTCCAGAGATGCTGCCTGACCCGCTGAGTTACTCCAGCACTCTTTTGTCTATCTTCGGCTTAAACCAGCATCTGCAGTTCCTTCCTGCTCCCTTCTTCGTAATGTTTATCAGATAGTTAGCTTCCATTTCTGTGAAGGAGAAAGATATTAAGATGGGGGTAAATCGATGTGTTATTCCAGCTTTTTGTGTCTATAGACTGAGATCTGTCCAAGTTTAGCTGTGCTCTTAATGCCGACTGAGGACTGTGCAATCTCACGTCAGTGCAGCCTCCGACTCAGCTACCAATCTCCCACACTGGCTAACGTGCTCCATGCTGTATTGGCACCAGACTCCCTGCACCACACCATCTGCTGAAGCCCGCTCCCAGTAATCTCCATCGCTTCTCACTGGCTTTCCAAAAACCTTCAACATAATCCAAAAAACAGCATCAAAATTAAAAATGCAACGTGGCAATGCTGACAGTGGTTTATACTGGCGGGATAATCACCTTGCTTTAAAAAGTATAACCAATTAATAACCTGGCGTCATAAGCAGGGCACCTCCATTGCATGCACTCAATGGTCTGAACACTGAGCCTTGATTATATACACTGCAGTGCTGCTGCAAACACAAAACTGCTCCTCTAATATCATGCACGCCGCATTGCTCAAATGTCCAGTGGTCCACCTCAAGTATCAAAAGAAAGGGTCCAGAAAATAGGCAATAGACAATAGGTGCAGGAGTAGAGGCCATTCAGCCCTTCGAGCCAGCACCGCCATTCAATGTGATCATGGCTGATCATCCACAATCAGTACCCCGTTCCTGCCTTCTCCCCATATCCCCTGACTCTGCTATCTTTAAAAGAATTCCAAATGATGCCGATTTGTAAAGTTTATTTTTAGTTTAGCTTAGTTTAGAGATACAGCACGGAAACAGGCCCTTCAGCCCACCGAGTCCACGCCGACCAGCGATCCCTGGACACTTACACTATCCCACACACACTAGGGACAATTTACACATGCATCAATCCAATTACCCAACAAACCTGTTCGTCTTTGGAGTGTGGGAGGAAACCGGAGCATCCGGAGAAAACCCACGTGAATCATGGAGACCAAGGAACAATACTTGTGGGTTATTGATGTTGGCTGACACCACCTCAGGTTGGCTTGTTATTTTTGAAACACTGAAAGAAAAGCTCAAATTTTAATTTTAAATGTCTAATGTCAAAATTGAAATTACACATTTCATATGAGTACAAAATTTAATAATATCTTTCCATAAAGTTCAATATATTTCTAAAGTTTGTTTTTTAATCTAATGTATATTAATGATTTACAACAATTGTTTAATGAACAAAATTCACGGGGTTAAAAGGAAAAGTAGACGTGAATTTTATACCGTCCGTTCCGTTTGAATCCCGTTGATTAAACCAATTGTACAAATTAATAAATGATTCAACACAAGAATAATGTGAACGCTCCTGAACACTAATTTAGGAAGAGTGTTCCCTCCATATCAATGCCATGTGTTTCCTCTCTTGATCCAAGTCAACCTTGTGGTATGTCCGGTTGAAATTGTCTGTTTAATGGCAACATTCTGGATTATGCCCTTGTGTTGATTTCTCTAGCCAAGAGATGCTTAGAGGCTTGGAATGCATCAAACCCACGTCACAGTAAATTAAGATTAAAAAATTATTAATCCAACAGTCCAGCCTGATCAAAAACCTAGATGGGAAAACATTCAAATCTGGTGCCCATTATATGGAAGTTGGAGATATGTGTAGGAATATCTTGGTTCAATTGTATGGGGAACTGTATAGTCTGTCTTCTTACTTAAGGATGGACATACCTGCCAAAGATATAGTGTAACAAAGAAACACTGATTGGGAGGAGGTGCTTTCATAATTCAATTATATTTTATTGTCACATGTACCCAGGTACAGTGAGTCCAGAGATGCTGCCTGACCCGCTGAGTTACCCCAGCACTCTGTGAAACGTCACCTATCCATAGAAACATAGAAACATAGAAATTAGGTGCAGGAGTAGGCCATTCGGCCCTTCGAGCCTGCACCGCCATTCAATATGATCATGGCTGATCATCCAACTCAGTATCCCATACCTGCCTTCTCTCCATACCCTCTGATCCCCTTAGCCACAAGGGCCACATCTAACTCCCTCTTAAATATAGCCAATGAACTGGCCTCGACTACCCTCTGTGGCAGGGAGTTCCAGAGATTCACCACTCTCTGTGTGAAAAAAGTTCTTCTCATCTCGGTTTTAAAGGATTTCCCCCTTATCCTTAAGCTGTGACCCCTTGTCCTGGACTTCCCCAACATCGGGAGCAATCTTCCTGCATCTAGCCTGTCCAACCCCTTAAGAATTTTGTAAGTTTCTATAAGATCCCCTCTCAATCTCCTAAATTCTAGAGAGTATAAACCAAGTCTATCCAGTCTTTCTTCATAAGACAGTCCTGACATCCCAGGAATCAGTCTGGTGAACCTTCTCTGCACTCCCTCTATGGCAATAATGTCCTTCCTCAGATTTGGAGACCAAAACTGTACGCAATACTCCAGGTGTGGTCTCACCAAGACCCTGTACAACTGCAGTAGAACCTCCCTGCTCCTGTACTCAAATCCTTTTGCTATGAAAGCTAACATACCATTCGCTTTCTTCACTGCCTGCTGCACCTGCATGCCCACTTTCAATGACTGGTGTACCATGACACCCAGGTCTCGCTGCATCTCCCCTTTTCCTAGTCGGCCACCATTTATAGTCTGCTTTCCTGTTTTTGCCACCAAAATGGAGAACCTCACATTTATCCACATTATACTGCATCTGCCAAACATTTGCCCACTCACCCAGCCTATCCAAGTCACCTTGCAGTCTCCTAGCATCCTCCTCACAGCTAACACTGCCCCCCAGCTTAGTGTCATCCGCAAACTTGGAGATATTGCCTTCAATTCCCTCATCCAGATCATTAATATATATTGTAAATAGCTGGGGTCCTAGCACTGAGCCTTGCGGTACCCCACTAGTCACTGCCTGCCATTGTGAAAAGGACCCGTTTACTCCTACTCTTTGCTTCCTGTTTGCCAGCCAGTTCTCTATCCACATCAATACTGAACCCCCAATGCCGTGTGCTTTAAGTTTGTAAACTAATCTCTTATGTGGGACCTTGTCGAAAGCCTTCTGGAAGTCCAGATACACCACATCCACTGGTTCTCCCCTATCCACGCTACTAGTTACATCCTCGAAAAATTCTATAAGATTCGTCAGACATGATTTACCTTTTGTAAATCCATGCTGACTTTGTCCAATGATTTCACCACTTTCCAAATGTGCTGCTATCCCATCTTTAATAACTGACTCTAGCAGTTTCCCCACTACCGATGTTAGACTAACTGGTCTGTAATTCCCCGTTTTCTCCCTCCCTCCCTTCTTATCCATGTTCTCCACAGATGCTGCCTGACCCACGGAGCTAAGGAAATAGGCAACGTTTCGGGCCGACACCCTTCTGGAAATAGGCAACGTTTCGGGCCGAAACGTTACCTATTTCCTTAGCTCCATAGATGCTGCTGCACCCGCTGAGTTACTCCAGCACTCTGTGAAACGTCACCTATCCATGTTCTCCACAGATGCTGCCTGACCCGCTGAGTTACTCCAGCACTCTGTGAAACGTCACCTATCATGTTCTCCACAGATGCTGCCTGACCCGCTGAGTTACTCCAGCACTCTGTGAAACGTCACCTATCATGTTCTCCACAGATGCTGCCTGACCCGCTGAGTTACTCCAGCACTCTGTGATCTGGTGAACATGCACAGGTGACGTTTCAGGTCACAACTCCTCTTCAGACCCTTCAGCGTTTAATTTGAGTTAATTGGTTGGAAAGTGAGCGAAGTTCACGCTTGGTCTTCAGCCCACCGACTCCATGTCTTGAAGAAGGTTCCCGACCTGAAGAGTCAACTATCCATGCCCTCATTAAGTTCTACGAGTAGAATTAGGCCATTCAGCCCATCAAGTCTACTCCGCCATTCAATCATGGCTGATCTATCTTACCTTCTCAACCCCATTCTCCCGCCTTGTCACCGTAACCCATGACACCTGAACTAAGCAAGAATCTGTCAACCTGCACCGTAAAAATATCCATTGTCTTGGCTTCCAACGCCGTCTGTTTCTCCAGTGCTGGGGAATGAAAAAACAGAGGTATAAGGAGGTGGGGGCAAAATGTAACAGGAACTCGAGGGCAACATTTTCACTCCGTGGGAGCTGGGTGTATGGAATCATCCACAATCAGTACAAGGACACCCAGGTCTTGTTGCACTTCCCCTTGTACTAATCTGCCACACTCCAAAGACATACAGGTGTGTGGGTTAATTGGCTTTGGTAAATTGACCCTGGCTTGCAGGAATGTGCAAGTGTGCGAGGATCACTAGTCGGCATGGACTTCAGGGCTGCCAACATTGGGTGAGAGTTGGGAGTGCGAAATTGCGAGAGACCAAGCCCAATACTGTTGCGAGTCTTTTAACTTACACTTGAATGCAATATTTATGCTTTAAATTGGATTAACTATGAACAAGGTTAGGCTAAATTACATTCCTAATTACATTCCGCGGTAGAGCCAGGCTCTGATCAACAGGTGCAGAACATGAATGATCTTGGTATATTCATGTATGGAAATCAGATTATAATCAAACACTTGGCCCATGTTGACCAACCTGGGTCTCACTGCACACCTGGTACTACTCCTGACCCTGACTCCAGTTGCATACATTCTCTAATTCCTGACCCTGAGTCCATCCTTACACCTGGCCCCCTATTCCACACTGATCATAGATGCTTACCTGTTTAGGTTCCCAGTGCTGAACACTCCTATTGTCCCAGTTTTGACTGCACACCTAATACTATTCCAGACCTTGACTCTTGATACACACTTGGCTTTGCTCCTAGCCCCTCTGTATTGACAATATATCTGGCCCACACATAAAGCCCCATATCTGACCCCCTGGTCTTAACCTATTACGTTCAGGTCCACAGGTGTTTTTCCAATGCAGTAATCTTTTATGGGGCACTTCACGGACCAAATTATGTATAACAAAATTTGCTACATCCATTGGCTTCCTTGTTATCTAACATTCTAGTTACTTTGTCAAAGAAGTCATCAATTGGTTGAACACAATTTCTCATCCATAAAATTATACTCACTCAGCTGTATAAGTATTCTGTTACCATTTCCTTCATTTTCCTAACAAACTGTCCTGAAGTCATTTTCATCCCCAATATTTTCAGTATTTTGCTGATTTCCTCTCAGCTGGGACTTTTCCGAAATGCAAAGTCCAATAACTATATATTTAAGCAATATTATTCTATTAAATGTAATCTTGAGAGTACATAATATTTTCTGTGGTATTCATAACAATGATTAAAAGATCTTTGTTTTGATTGCACCAACCAACATGCATACATTATTATATTACAGTTAATATGTACCGAGGGCACATTTTTGTTCCAATGCTCCCCATTCCCAATTACTTTTACATTGAAGTGGTTGAAACCAAGTGAAGTTTAAATGGCATCAGAAAAGTAAAACCTCCGGAATGGATGATATTCATATGTGGTTGGTTGGGGTCAGTATCAGCACAATTACTATATTAAACTTTGAATCTTCAGATGTCCTGTTTCAAGCTAAAACTAAAGACAAATAATAATCTCCTCACACATTCCCCTGCAAGTATATCTGTCACTCCTTTAAAATATGTCCCTTCTGAGAATAAGCTCTTAAATATCGCATCTGAATCAGTTTCCATCTGATTAGATTCCTTGGGGATGTTCATCTACATGTTCAATTAATAAAACAACGAGATTGGGGACATTTCTATTCAACCTGTCAAAGGATTTGGGGGGGGGTTAGAAATAGTCAGTGAGGTAAACAAATATAATAGTTGAGTGGCAAATGACAATAGTGCTACCTTCCCAATATTTAACTGAAGGAAATAATGGGTTATCGGGGCTGTATGTTGTAACAGACAGCCTGACACCTTGCATGTCATTTTAATATTACACTTATCCCATCCCCCTGGATATTCCGTATTAATAAATTAAGGTTTTGTCAACTAATTACAAATCAGGCTAATTACAAATCAATAACATTAGCCAACTCCGAAACATGAAGCGCTGAGCATTGGGATTCAGACATCACGGACAACTGGCCTCAGTTTCCCGCTCACATCTGGCAGTGTTCTCTGTCTGAACCAGGGGCCACCGAGTGTTTTTGAAAATGGGGAGGGGGGCTGAGCGATCACTGATCACTGGCCTTGGGGATACACGGTGAGGGAGTGGAGCAACCGAGTGGGGTGAGGGTGTGGGAGGGGAGTGACTCCTCTCCCAGTGTAGGGACTTTATGAAATTTGATGTTTTAGTGCATTGTAGAAGTATGATTTCAATGTTTTTTGTTTGAACTATTTTTAAGAGGTAACTTTTTAAGGGGTAACTTTTTCCACACAAAGGGTGGTGGGTGTATGGAACAAGCTGCCAGGGGAGGTAGTTGAGGCAGGGACTATTCCAACATTTAAGAAACAGTTAGACTGATACATGGATAGGACAGGTTTGGAAGGATACAGACCAAAAGCAGGTAGTGTAGCTGGGACATGTCGGCGGGTGTGGGCAAGTTGTGCCGAAGGGCCTGTTTTCACACTGTATCACTTTATGACTACATTATACCTCCACCATGCATGAATGCTTCAAAATCACGTTTTATTGCCATATACTCAAGCATAGAAACATAGAAAATAGGTGCAGGAATAGGCCATCGGCACTTTGAGCCAGCACTGCCATTCAATATGGTCATGGCTGTTCATCTAAAATCAGTATCTCTTTCCTGTTTTTTTCCCCATATCCCTTGATTTCGCTAGCCCCAAGAACTAAATGTAACTCTCTCTTGAATACATCCAGTGAATTGGCTTCCACTGCCTTCTGTGGCAGAGAATTCCACAGATTCACAACTTTCTGCGTGAAGAAAGTTTGTCCTCATCTCAGTCCTAACTGGCATACCGTTTATTCTTAAACTGTGACCCTGGTTCTGAAATCCCCCAACATCGGGAACATTTTTCCTGCAATTACAGTAAATGAAAATCTAGCAGACAAGCAGGATGATATCTCCAACCACTCCCATTTGAAGTCCACTACCTTCCACCGTTTCTACCCAGTGCTTGGTACTTACTTCCAGCAGCCACTGGTTGTCCTCCAGGATGCATCGAGCCGCAGCCTGGTCCATGCCGGCCACCTGGGTGAATTCAGCACAGAGACTCTCACGGCAGCGGCACAACGCTTCCGATGCTTCCGACGGCCCGGGACTCTTGCACTGAGGCTGCTCCATGGCCGGAGCTGCTGTGAACGACTTGCCAGCCCGCAAACACTTGCCAGCCCGGCAAACACTCGCCAGCCCGCAAACACTCGCCAGCCCCGACTCCCCGCATCTGTCCCCGCCGCTGCTTCTGCTTCCATCCCTCCCTCAGCCCCGGCTCTCCAACAACCTCGGCCCATGCAGTTTATATGAGTTTTGAAATTTTTGTTGATCACAGAATTTCTCATGACAGACCGTGAGAAATATGTGATCAACGTGAGAGCGTGAGAATTTGTCCAAATGCGTGATTCTCACGCTCAAAGCGTGAGAGTTGGCAGCCCTTGACTTGGGGGGCCGAAGGGCCTATTGTCGTACCGTATCTAAAAATTAGGAGAAGAGTTGGGCTGAAGGGCCTATTTCCATGCCGTCTGGCTCTGCGACTTGATGACTCTAATTCAATCCAGATGCTTGGTCAAGGATGGAGAAACGTCCGTTCACACATTGGGCCTCACGGGGGAGGTGAGTTTGTGGCCATCTGGTTGGAGCCAGGTGTGTCTGTGGTGTCGACGTTACCTCTCCCTCCACTCGAACTCCGTAGCTGCCCAAGTGTAGTCAGAGCTGAAGTTATCTCCAGATTTATAGCTCCTGACAAACCTGGCCAAAAGGAATTTTAAATTCCCCAAAAGTTAAAGAGGTATGCTACCGAATTAATTTTCACCCAAAGATTTAGTAGGAAGATATCCATTAGTGAAATTAGCTCCAGTTTCTGGCGAGCTAACAATGTGAAGTTTACAGTAGGGCATGGCTAATGAACGCCACAGTGGGCGATATTTCATTATACAAATTAATGCTCACATTTTAATGGGAAAGTCACAAAATGAATCGGAGTCTCAATGACAGCAATTAGAAACACAGATTGTCCCCTCGCAGACAGGACACTGTTTAGCAATAAGCAGCTGTGAAATAGTCTTCATATTTACAGCATCAAGGCTGTGGACAATTTATATTAATGCACTGCAGCTTTCCTGCGAAGAATATTTATTTTAGTCTTTCAAAGTATTAGTGTTTAATTATCAGATGTTAGGAAATACTTGAGTATTAATATAAAATTCATCAGAATACAAGGTTTAAGGTAAAGGTTACCCAGTTACATATAAAACCATTCCATGCGGGTAGCAGGTAATGGACAATCTGCTTAGAAAACATTTATTAAACTCAAAGACTAATTTGGATTTTTTTTTTGTTTAACAGATAGAGATCATTTGCCTAGGAAAGAACTGCAGATGCTGGTTTAAACCGAAGATAGACACGAAATGCTGGAGTAACTCAGCGGGACAGGCAGCATCTCTGGAGAGAAGGAATGGGTGACGTTTTCGGGTCGAGACCCTTCTTCAGACTGAAGCCTGACCCGCTGAGTTACTGAAGTCTGAAGTCTAAAGAAGTCTCGACCCAAAACGTCACCCATTCCTTTCTCCAGAGATGCTGCCTGTCCTGCTGAGTTACTCCGTGATCATTTGCCCGATATCTTGAAGCAACACAACATATGTCACAGATAACACTTAAAATTACCAGGATAAACTACAACCCTTTTCAATTATCCCGCCCAATATAGGTCAGTGTCTCCACATGATATTACAATGTGGTCATCGCGTCCACTGGGTGACCTTTGACCTAAGACAATTTCTTACTACGCCAAGTACCATATTGAATAATGTGTAGGAAGGAACCGCAGATGCTGGTTTAAGTGGAAAATAGAGAGTCTGAAGAAGGGTCTCGACCCGAAATGTCACCTATTCCTTTTCACCAGAGATGCTGACTGAGTTACTCCAGCATTTTGTGTCTATCTACCATTTTGAACAATTGTGGAACCTCAACTAAAAACTTGGCCTAAATAAAGAACTGGTTGGTCAATCATTACCTGATTTGGGGATTAATACCTTGACCTGCATCTCATGATATATGTGGATTTGAAAGCACACGACAAAAAAGTTTTCAGTTATTATTTAAAAAGATAATTAGTAATAACCCCTAGCTGATTGTTGTGGTTGCCTAAAGATATAGATTATAGCAAAAGCAGATTTGATGTTTCAGTGCTACCTGCTGAGTGATTAATAACCATGAGATATTTCATGCAACATAGGCAGATACTAGTGTGGGGTTGCATCATGGAGGACTGTGAGCCATGCATTGAAGACCTTAATCAATGGTCTCTTTGTTCACCATGAATAGACCATTCTTGTACATGTTACATTCATTACTAATAAGACAGGCATTTAACAAAATGATAACTAGGGCAAGGACATAAAGTGAGGCTGTGTGACCTTGGATGGTGGCAAGAGAGAAGCTTGTCGCTGGCATGTTATGAATGTCAGTTATTGTACTGCACATAGTTCCCCATCATGGATGCAATATATCAAACTTATAGAACTCTTATCGTATATAATGGCAAGGATGAAAGATGCACTCTGCAAATATTAGAGTGCAGCACTATCAATGAAAGTCTTGTCCATTGGAAGATATTGCATTGATCTAAGCAAAACACGAAGTGTGGGAGGTTCAGTTCAGTGTAGTTTATTGTCACGTGTACCGAGGTACAGTGAAAAGCTTTTGTTGCGCGCTAACCAGCAGCGGAAAGACTATACATGATTACAGTCGAAACATTCACAGTGTGCAGGCAGAGATTGAAAAGTGTGGAGCGATTGTAATATGTGATTGGAGAACTGCTTCTGTGGCCAGCGTGCACATAGTCGCCATCTTGGATCTATGAAGGAAGAGGAGATGGTGTTTTTGGTCTGGGACCTTCCTCAGACTGGTTGGAGTTTGGGGGAGCGTGGCAAACTGGACAAGACAATCTTTGTTCAATGTGTAACACGTCAGTTGTGATCAGCAAGGAAACAATCTTGCAGAAGCAGGCCTTAAAAAACATTATTTTCCAAATGAGTTGTTTGTGGGTTAGTTTAGAGATACAGCATGGAACCAGGGCCACCGAGCCCACGCTGACCAGTGACCAGCTGTTATCCCACATTCTCATCCACTCCCTCCACACTGGGGAAAATTCTCAGAGTACAGTTAACCTACAAACCCGCACGTCTTTGGGATGTGGATTTGGGCTGAAGAATAAAATATTCTGCAGAACCAAAGTTTTAAGATAAAGATTACTATGTTGAGGGTAAAATAAATCCATTTATCCCATGCAGGTAACTCTGGTTTTGGGAAATCTGTGTTGTAAACATTTTATCAAGCTCAAAGAATATTACTCTTTAACCTATAGTAATCATTCTATATCCGTGCACTAGGGACAGCTTGATTGTTGTCATGTACAATCTTGTCTTTGACTGGACAAAAAGGTTTTCACTGTAAGAAGGAACTGCTGATGCTGGTTTAAACCGAAGATAGACACAAAATGCTGGAGTAACTCAGCAGGACAGGCTGCATCTCTGGAGAGAAGGAATGGGTGACTTTTCAGGTCACGTTTCGTTAGACTAAAGAAGGGTCTCGACTTGAAACGTCACCCATTCCTTTTCTCCTCAGATGCTGCCTGACCCGCAAAGTTACTCCAGCACTTTGTGTCTGTCTGAGGTTTTCATTGTACCTTGGTACACGTGACAATACTAATAAGCTGTAAACTTATTACTAAACTGTAAACTATTGTGAAGCAGCGCAACATTTTTGTCAAAGATAATACTTAAAATATCCAGGAATAACCACAACTCTTTTCAATTGCCCCACACACTATGTCGGCAGTTTCATGCACTATTAAAATGTGGTCATCTCGTCCCACTGGGTGACCTTTGACCTTTGAGCGAATGGTATGTTAGCATTCATAGCAAAAGGATTTGAGTATGGGAGCAGGGAGGTTCTACTGCAGTTGTACAGGGTCTTGGTGAGACCACACCTGGACTATTGCGTACAGTTTTGGTCCCCTAATCTGAGGAAAGACATTCTTGCCATAGAGGGAGTACAGAGAAGGTTCACCAGACTGATTCCTGGGATGTCAGGACTTTCATATGAAGAAAGACTGGATAGACTCGGCTTGTACTCGCTAGAATTTAGAAGATTGAGGGGGGATCTTATAGAAACTTACAAAATTCTTAAGGGGTTGGACAGGCTAGATGCAGGAAGATTGTTCCCGATGTTGGGGAAGTCCAGAACAAGGGGTCACAGTTTAAGGATAAGGGGGAAATCTTTTAGGACCGAGATGAGGAAAACATTTTTCACACAGAGAGTGGTGAATCTATGGAATTCTCTGCCACGGAAGGTAGTTGAGGCCAGTTCATTGCCTATATTTAAGAGGGAGTTAGATGTGGCCCTTGTGGCTAAAGGGATAAGGGGGTATGGAGAGAAGGCAGGTACAGGATACTGAGTTGGATGATCAGCCATGATCATATCGAATGGCGATGCAGGCTCGAAGGGCTGAATGGCCTACTCCTGCACCTATTGTCTATGTTTCTATGTTTCTTACCAGGCCAAGCCCAATTTGAATAATGCAGGTTTAATCATTGAGCCTCATTCATTCCAAATCTCATTCTTCGGCCCACCAAGTCCATATCTGAAGGAAGGGTCTCAACCCGAAACGTCACCTATCCATGTTCTCCAGAGATGCTGCCTGACCCGCTGAGTTACTCCAGCACTCTGTGAAACGTCACCTATCCATGTTCTCCAGAGATGCTGCCTGACCCGCTGAGTTACTCCAGCACTCTGTGAAACGTCACCTATCCATGTTCTCCACAGATGCTGCCTGACCCGCTGAGTTACACCAGCATCTTCGACATGTTTTAATGCTGTCCTTTAGATTTACAGGAGGCTATAATCTCCAGCAGTGACTCACTGCCCAACGCTGATGACAGTACAATGCTGAAACACGGAGGTAGTTTTCCATAGAGCCCATAATCTTTAATTCTTACAAATAATATAATCTGACAAGGAAGAGGAGGAGAAAAGATTTTCTGCAAAATGCAGTAACTTCAGCCATTGCCAAATGTCCATTTGCATAACACAAGTGACAAGTGTACCTTCAAAACAGATAATATATGTAAATATATGCACAAACTAGTTAATTTATGAGGTGGATATTATCCTAAAAATCCCTGCTTAATGAACGCAGCATAATAATCCTGTTGTATTTTAAAAATATTTTCTTAACCAGTGCAAATGTAAAACTGCACATTCAAATTAGCAGAGAGACAGGCAGTGAGTTTAATATTTTAAATGTTTAATTTCATCTCTGGATCCCGTACGCTTTGAGTACAGTATTGTTTGAACCAGTGGTATTTTCAGAAAATTGTTAAATTAATTTTTGAATGGTGCTTCACAAATAATGATGAATTACTTGTGCAGCCTGCCAATTGCTAATTAGATCCCTGATTTACTGCACTGTAAGTTTTAAATCATTCATTTCAGGATTGGATGGAAAGATATAAAGTTTGAGATGTTGAAACATACTCTTGTCTCCTCAATGTTGGTTCTGTCCTTGTCCTCACACAAGAATTGTTTATTTTGTAGGAAGGAACTGCAGATGCTGGTTTAAACTGAAGATAGACACAAAGTGCCGGAGTAACTCAACGGGTCAGGCAGCATCTCTGGAGAGAAGGAATGGGTGATGTTTCGGGTCGAGACCCTTCTTCAGACTGAGAGTTGGGGGAGAGGGAAATGGGAGATAGAGATGGTGATTGTAGAGAGATTTAGAACAAATAATGAAAGATATGCAAAAAAGTAATGATGGTAAAGGAGACAGGCTGTGGGTCAGGTGTGGGTCAGGTGTGGGTCAGGTGTGGGTCAGGTGTGGGTCAGGTGAGAATGACTTACAGACAATGAAGAAGTCTGAAGAATGGTCTCGACCCGAAACATCGCCTATTTCCTTCGCTCCATAGACGCTGAGTTTCTCCAGCACTTTTGTCTACGTTCAGACAATGAGACTAAATAAGCCAAGATTGCAGATACTGATTCAACAAATAAAGTTTGTGCTTTCTGTCATTTATTCAGGAGAGAAGCCGTATAAGTGTCCTCATTGTGACTACGCTGGGACCCAGTCAGCATCACTGAAGTACCACCTAGAGCGTCACCATCGCGAGCGGCAGAATGGAACAAGTCCTCTGATGGGGCAGACACACGCTCGGCAAGAACAGTCTGATGACCCAGCAGCCAAGACTCAGATGTTCATCAGACCAGAGATCCTGAGAGGGGTTATGAAAAGTGTTCCTGGATCTGACTCTAGGGGTGGCCTGACTCCTCAGCAATGGCCACTGGGTGTACTTCCCTCCACAGAGTGCCAAGCCCACGGACCCAGTTGCACGTCGGAGCAGCAGTGTGACAATCTCAAACCCACTGCTGAGGTGTCTGGGGAGGAGACGCCAAGCCTCTCCGATCTTAGCCGAGCTTTCCAGAGCCTCGCCGGCAATGGAGCCAACTTCCAAGGGTCATTGCAAGCTTTCATTGACACCTTTGGACTGAGATCCTTGGAGAAAGAGAAAGAAATGTTAGCCAGAGCATACGGTGCATCCACCAGCGTAAAGCCTTCCAACTCAACACTAACACTGGAGAAACACACAAAGAACGCAGGCTCTGACGAGAGTGCAGGAATGGTTGAAGATCAGTCTTCTGAGGAGAAATCTATCATCAAATCCAAGTCAACCGCAGAAAAATCCCAGTACGAACCTTTGGATTTGTCTGTGAGACCCCCATCACACGATTGTGTCTCAATCCCTGGTGCCTCCGTCACCGTTCAGGATAACATCACTTGGCATGGTTGTCTCTTCTGTTCCTTCACAACTTCCTCAATGGAACTAATGGTTCTTCACCTGCAAGCTAATCACCTGGGGAAATCTAAACGGAAAGAACATCTATCTGGAGCAGCTGGAAACGATCTTCAAGGAGAGTCTTCATCTGTGGCCAAGAAAACTTGTTTGTCCATTTCTCCTGTGGTTCCTAAGAAAGATATCATCACAGCAAAATTACTCGACAAGGCTGACTCCTCCCCTGAAAAAGTATCTCAACAAGGCCAATCTGCTGAATCTTTGGGCGATCACAAGAAGTCTTACTCGAGTCCAGTGGACTCCAGTCTGAGCTCCCTAGTCACTGACTTTTACAAACAATTTCACAAATATTCAACTAGTAGCAGCCCAGGGACATCAATGCTGAGTTCCACCCATGATAATGAACTGAAATATCTTCCTAGTAACGTGCTGAGTCTAGTTTCACCAGGGGCCTCGAGCTTGAGCCCGTCTGGTGAAATGGGTGAAGCGGAGTGCAGTGATGATGCAGAGTCCGTCAATGATCAAGATCCAGAAGATCAAGATGTGCTAGTTGACGCCAACCAGCCACCGTCAACCTCCGCCGAAGAAACGTCGGATGAAGAAGAGCTGATTGACAGTGCATCTCTCTCGCAAGTCTCGCAGGGTCTTCTCAGCTCCATGGGTAAACAACAAGGTGGACCTTGGCTTCTGCCATCTCCCAATGTACCACCAGGCCAGGCCCAGGTGCCTTCTCCGCTGGACCAACAGGTGGACATGCTGTCAGTTCTGAGAGCTTACGGCACTGAGAACATGGTGGCTTCCAATGGTCCAGGAGGTAGCTCCACTTCCAACAGTAGCAGCATTAAGCGAGCAGATTCAGCAGGTGGGTGCCAAATAAATCCATCTTTTAAAATGCAATGAACACCCTTGCCAGCTAAATCTCCTTTACAGTCAGTCATGCCTTCAAGAAACTACAAAGTAAACCTGCAAAAGTGTTGTGTCCTGTATGTTGCTAATACGTCAACTCTTCTGTTTTCCCCAGTTTTTGTAATAAATTGTAGTTCCCTATTTCACATGAGTTACTGTAGAGATTTAGTGAAGATACTCAGCAGCTTAAAGGAAGGATGGATTGAATTCTTGATCATTGTGAAGGTAGTTATGGAAGTAGGTATGGGTTCTACTTGGCTTGACGGATGTATACTGTAAAACAGAGCATCTTCATCATTACCTTGTGATAAGAAACCTCTAAATCCAATGGCTTTCCAATTAATCTTCAGTATTGACTCCGGACTCCGGACACTGGCAAATCAACGTGTAGAGCAAGCTGAGGATAGAATCCACTCGTTTATCTGTATCAATGCAATTCCATTTGTATAGAGTATGAAGTCTATTAACCTAGCGGAGAACTTACAATAAATAGTAACATTCCTTGTATATTATGTGCACTAGAGCCTTCGAAATGATTTGTTTAATTTGTAAGATCAAAGCATTTTTCAGGCTGAGCATTCCTTGCCTATCTCCCAACTTTGCAACGGTAAAGGCACTTTGTGTTCTGGTTATAGAATGATAGTCACAGCACTTTAGTAAGCAGTTATAGGTGAGACACTTGGTGGCTTTTACAAGATGTGTTTGGGGCACAAATACAAATCTAAGCCTCTTTCAACTCCTCGTCTACCTTCATCATTTACATACCAACTTTGATTGTTGTTCTCTGCACAGATGTAACCATATAACCATAGGAGACCATCACTGAAGTGAGACCTACATCTTGGAGAGAGCAGTGCAGTTGAGATATCTTAAATGATTGATAGGGGTTAAAATCTTCAAGAAAAGGGGATTATACGATCCAAACAGTCAACTTCTTTGCACATTAAGCACATGCATTGCCCTTTCTTTCCTGTGGTAGACTTAATTGAATATTTGAAATGAACCTGACTGGACAAACTCAATAGGGAAAGATTGCTGGACGAAGTGAAACCTTGTCATAAATGTCTAGATAAGTCCCCATGGCTTAAACAAGTTCCGTCTACAGGTCACCGTCACTCAGCTGCCTTACGAGTTCCAGGAGCAATTCAGCATAGTGCGGCCAATATTTTTTACGCTGCTATTTACTGTTAAATCAATGCTAACTCAGACAAAAAAATATGGAGCTATACTTAAAGAAATAAAGCAGTCCATCAGTATTTATTTTATAATGGCTGTCAACTGTGTTTAGAAGTGTCACTGATGCTAACCCAACAGAGGAGGCAACCCTGCAAGGAGGCCACTATAAGACCACTATTAGAGTGAAGATTTAGTGAGATGGAGTATAATGACCGGGAGAAGTAAGGGCGGCACGGTGGTGCAGCGGTAGAGTTGCTGCCTCAGCGCCAGAGACCCGGGTTCGATCCTGACTATGGGAGCTGTCTGCATGGAGTTTGTACGTTCTCCCTGTGACCCGCGTGGGTTTTCTCCGGGTGCTCCGGTTCCCTCCCACACTCCAAAGACGTACAGGTTTGTAGGTTAATCGGCTTATGTAAAAATTGTAAATTGTCCCTAGTGTGTAGAATAGTGCTGAGGTACAGGGTGATCTCTGGTCGGCAAGGAATCGATGGGCTGAAGGGCCTGTTTCCGTGCTGTATCTCTAAACTACATTCCCTTTCTCTTCCCGCCGCTACTTTCGTGCCACAAGCTGGGATAGCTGGTGTTCACAACTGTTGCCAGCGCCAAATGAGTTCTGAAATTTACTTCACAGCTGATTGCAAAGCTCATGAATCTTAATAACCTATGTTTCCATATCATAAGATGCAGCATCAGTGGAAAACAAATGTCATTTGTGTTTGAGAACTTTAATTCAACTTGAACAACTACTGGGAAGACTAATTCAAAATTAAATGAATGGAAATTCTGAAGGTAGTGATATTGTGAACATAGATACAGATAGAAGCAACTGGGGCAAAAGAAGATACATCATGTTACATGGTCTATACATTTACATTAACTACAGATATGAAACATGCCCATGATAAAGTCACAAACAGTGAGTTATTCAGATAAGATGTCTATAATCATTCAAATATTTACCGATTGTAAGTGTTGCATCATTTTAAGTGTAGTTTGATATGATTTATATGTCTGGTTTAATTTGACTTAACTTTGAGACACATATCATGAACAATCTTTGAACTGTATTAAGTTGTTGGTGTCTAGTTTCTCAGTTAATGCACAATAATTTGTAACACGTTAAGAAAGATAAATGAACCTGGGTTAAACAAATAAATACATCAGATGTCTTTCACTTCTAGCTGTGTGCCAGCGTTGTACTTGGTGGTGTGATGTGTGGTGCAACTGTGAAAGGTTGTCTTGTATGTCGGGTTGAATATGACTTGTCTCTCATCCTTGTCATCGCAGAAACATCACATGAAACATTTCCACTGGGACATTGTCATTGATCTGAATCCATGAGTGTGTTTAACACACGTTCATTGCGGCATGTCCAAGCAGAACGTGCTGGAAATACTCAATGGTTCGGCAGCATCCATGAAGGGAGAAACTATTTGGACCAAGGGCTTTTCACCACATTTACAATGTAATAAGCTTCATAAATTTATGTTCATAAATTATAGGAGCAGAATTAGGCCATTCGGCCCATCGAGTCTACTCCACCATTCAATCATGACTGATCTATCTCTCCCTCCTAACCCCATTCTCCTGCCTTCTCCCCATAACCCCTGACACTCGCACTAATGAAGAATCTGTTAACCTTCGCCATCTTCTTCTTTGGTGTCCATCTTCCACGTTTCAAATGTTGACCTCGCTGTCATCGTCCTTCCTGAAAAGGACGCAAGGTTCCGGCAACAATCAGTGGGAGCCATCACTTGTCGCAGTCGATGATGGTGGTAGCAGAGTTAGCTCAGGATACGTCCAGTTCGCAGCCCTGCCACGTGGATGCTTCTGGTCTGGGGCCACCTGTGGCAATGAATTCCACAGATTCACCACTTTCTGACTAAAGATATTCCACCTCATCTCCTTCATAAAGGAACGTCCTTTTATTCTGAGGCTGCGGCTTCTGGTCTTGAATCACAGATTCAGGGGTTCCACCGATACACCTACCTCTGGCTAAAGACGGCCAAAGCAAGGTCACTGGTCATAAAAGTCCACAAATCCTAAAGTAAGTGATGGTGTGAGTGTACATACAAAAAAAATGGAAGTCAAGCAGCATTTGCCACGCAGTAATATTCGATTTGTCGAAACAGCTACCAATTTGGTGCTTTATCGACGACTAGAAGTGCTTTGGAAAGAGAGAGAAAAATGAAGAGCTCTAGTGGGAAGGAGGACTGAGATGAATCATAATGGGACAACCTGCTCGAACTAATGCTGCTGAGCTGCTTCTAACAAGATTATATTTCTGAAGACATTGGATATGGGTTTGTAGATTCAGCTCCAGGAGTCCACAGCTGAGCTCCTGGGATCAGATACAAGTCGTCGGTTTGCAGGCTTCTGAATCTCCATGTCCATTCACTGCATCGATTGAAAGACTGGCAGCGATAGAACTTCATTCCAAGGGTATAACATCCCTCACTGTGGCCCCATCACACAACATCCCACCGCCTGTACGTTCTCCCCATGGCCCGCGTGGGTTTTCTCCGAGATCTTCAGTTTCCTCCAACGTTCTAAAGACGTGCAGGGTTGTAAGTTAATTGACTTGGTAAGGAAGTGCCCCAGACTGTGTGTGTGATGGTGTTAGTGTGCGGGGATCGCTGGTCGGTACGGACTCGGTGGGCCGAAGGGCCTGTTTCTGCGCTGTATCTCTAAACTAAACTAAATCTCTATAACAACATCATTTGGCTTCTGCCCACCCCCCTCACCCACATTAAGCCAAGTTTGATGTTCAAATCTCCGACATGAGCTCCTTTACTGTTATTCTTACACCACCGAAAGCAAACATCTTCACAGCCTTGCTTATCCTACAGTAACATGCTTCAAAAGCAGTGATCATAACAGTGGCCAGTGAGTTGGGGTAAGTTAGATGACAACGTTACTGGGCCCGAGCAAGGGGGACAAACTCGGGACTGACCGCTCATGTCGACGTCCAGAACAGCTCATGACTTTGTGGATATTGTGGGCAGTGGATATTGTCTACATGGGTTTTAGCACGGCATTTGACAAAGTTTCTCATAGTAGACTGATTCAGAATGTTTAAGAAGGAACTGCAGATGCTGGAAAAATCAAAGGTAGACAAAAATGCTGGAGAAACTCAGCGGGTGAGGCAGAGTCTATGGAGTGAAGGAATAGGTGACCTTCCTGCGATCATGGAGTGAAGGAATAGGTGACCTTCCTGCGATCATGGAGTTATCATGCATGAAGCTCGAACTGGAACACCTGTGATATTGTCCACATCCTCATGATGGTGCTGTGATGAGGAAAGGTCCATGGGTGGAATCACAGGCAGCAGTGGCTGGAGACTTGTGCAAATCCTACAGGATCTATACAATGTCAGCAATGTTTACTCTGTGGAAGATTGTAGATCTTGAATCTAATGTCTTGTAACGAGGCTGAAAGTCTCCACTTCTGGTCATTCCTTCCGATGAGTTGTTTCATCACGGATGCTGCCTGTACCTTCAGGCACCGTTCCTGCCTCACTGCTCATCCAGGAGACTATATGAGCGGCTCTGTCCATGAGGACCATGAATTAAATCCAATGTCACTTCATCTTCATCTCCATCTCCTTGACTGACTGGACTGGTTTGTTGCAGAGAAATCTTTAGAAACATAGAAACATAGAAAAAGGTGCAGGAGTAGGCCATTCGGCCCTTCGAGCCTGCACTTTAGTCCATGATGAAAAAGTAGAGGCACAACCTCAAGGATGATGTGTTTTACTTTATATCACCACAGCTGCAGTTGAAGGCTCGCAAATCGTGGCAAATTTGGCAATTCCACCAAGTGGAGTTGATGTAATTTTACACACGTTTTTATCTGCAATTGTTGTCGTTTTGTCCCGATGTTTTAAGGTGGATCTTCATGTTGTTTCAATGACAACCCTATTTGGACGTGTTTGAAGCAGCAGACAGCTCAGGTTTATCAAATCTCATTTACAGCTCATCTGAGACACCAAATCTCATCTCCGCTCATCTGAGAAATGCCAGTCACCGTTCACCCATGGAAGAAGCAGGATTTAGTTAAACAGTAGGTACACAAAAAAGCTGGAGAAACTCAGCGGGTGCAGCAGCATCTATGGAGCGAAGGAAATAGGCAACGTTTCGGGCCGAAACCCTTCTTCAGACTCCATTTTACTCCACTTTAGTTAAACAGTATTTAGTAAAGAATTTAGTAAATACATTTGATCATAAATACAACACAGAGTGCTAGAGAAACACAGCAGTTGAGGGAGTCCATCACACAAACCAGCCTCCCGTCTATTGATTCCATCTACTCCGCAACGGCCTGTACCACTCGCCGATTTTTTCCGCGACTGGCGACGACATATCAGGGTCGCCAAAAGATTTTTAACATTTCAAAATCCAGCGGCAACAAAATAAATGTTGCGACACTTGAGGAAACCGTGCGTCATTCGTCATCACGTGGCGTTATGCCGCGCCACACCGCGACTTTATCGATGACCTGATACGTCAATCAATGATGCTGGCAGTCGCCGAAAAAATGACCAAGTGGGATAGGCCCTTCACGCTGCCTCGGCAAGACCAGCAGCATCATCAAGGACCAGTCTCACCCCGGCCACTCCCTCTTCACCCTCTCTCATCGGGCAAGAGGTACACAAGTGTGAAAACGCACACCTCCAGATTCAAGGGCAGTTTCTTCCCAGCTGTTATCCGGCAACTGAACCATCCTACCACAACCAGAGAGCAGTCCTGAACTACTATCTACCTCATTGGTGGCCCTCGGACTATCCTTCCAATGGCAGAGAGGGGATGATCATCACACACCCATGGCCACAGGGAGAAGTGGTCTTATCTATGCTTCTCAGTGGAACAACACAACCTTCACAAGTCAGTTTTGGAGAGCTGTGGTCTCATAGAAGCTGATCCAAGAGAGCCTCCTCCAGCAGCCAAGGTCAAGGTCATACTTGCTCTCATCCTCCAGACATGCTTCTTGCCAGTGCTCTGGTGTCCACCATTGAGTTGGCTGCTGTAAACTGCCCCGCACGCTCAGGTAGGATCTGACGAAACTGGTGGGAAGATGTGGAGAATGAGTTACGGGGAAGCTAAGTGGGAAATGGGATTGCTCAGGGATAGGCCGAATGGCCTCATGTAGAACATATGGAACAAACAAATAATCCATTCAGTTCAGTTTAGTTTATTGTCACGTGTACCGAGGTACAGTGAAAAGCTTTTGTTGCGTGCTAACCAGTCAGGAAAGACTATAGATGATTACAATCGAGCCATTTACAGTGTACAGATACATGATAAAGGGAATAACGTTTAGTGCAAGGTAAAGTTCAATAAAGTGCAATTAATGGTAGTCCGAGGGTCTCCAAAGAGGTAGATAGTCGTGAGACTGGTGCTAGTTTTGACCTTGCAAAAATGTGAAGGTTGTTTCTCTCTGTGCGCACTGCTCTCACTTGCCAAGCTGTATCTTTGTTTCATCTCAAGCTGAACGCCGCTGAAGCGATCCTTCCAACCTGCCTGTCTTTTAGGGGCTCAACAAATGGCCCATTTTACAGCACACTCGCAATCACGTACAAGTCAGGATCAGGACAATAAAACTGTACCAGGGCAACTCAATGAGGTCATGGGGCCACTTAATTATCTGGTCCTGAATCAAAGGAACATCAAGGCAGCAGCTGCAAATGGGAATTATTTTGCTTGATCAAGGCATAAACTCATTAGACCTCATCGTCTCATTTGGACTCACAGCCAATTCTCTCACTCTGTGACTCATTTGGCATTTCAGTCCATTCGACCAGGAATGAGTGGGTTAACCTATGATGAGCCTATGACGGCACTGGGCCTGTAGTCGCTGGAGTTTAGAAGAATGAGGGGAGACCTCATTGAAACATACCGAATAGTGAAAGGCTTGGATAGAGTGGATGTGGAGAGGATGTTTCCACTAGTGGGAGAGTCTAGGACTAAAGGTCACAGCCTCAGAATTAAAGGATGTTCCTTTAGGAAGGAGATGAGGAGGAATTTCTTTAGTCAGAGGGTAGTGAATCTGTGGAATTCTTTGCCACAGAAGGCAGTGGAGGCCAAGTCAGTGGATATTTTTAAGAGAAATAGATAGATTCTTGATTAGTGCGGGTGTCAGAGGTTATGGGGAGAAGGCAGGAGAATGGGGTTAGGAACAAGATAGATCAGTCATGATTAAATGGTGGAGTAGACTTGATGGGCCGAATGGCCTTATTCTGGCCCTATCACTTCCAATCTTACGATTCAGACACGGAATTAACTTTATAGGTTTAACACCAGACTGTGGGCATTGATCCTCCCATGAAGACTCTGTGAAACATACTCTTCCGCCACAGTGTGCTTCCCACAGCTGGATCCCACATGACTTTCAAGTACCTTTAGTTCCCAGGATGGAAAAAATGTAAAACTAGAGGGCATAGCTGTAAGGTGAGGGGGGCAGAGTGTGAAGGAGATGTGTGGGGCAAATGTTTTACACAGAGGGTGGTGGGTGCCTGGAACATGCTGCCAGGGGTGGTGGTGGAGGCAGATGCGATAGTGGTGTTTAAGAGACTTTTGGACAGACGTATGGATATGCAGGGAATGGAGGGATGTGGATCACGTGCAGGAAGATACGAGAGATTGTCGGCATTAATATCATCTGCACTGTACGTACCACCAATGGAACGATTCAATTCATACTTGCCGCATCTTCACAGGCCTGTAAACATTATACACACAAATAAACAAACAAATAATGAATTAAATTAGTAATCAGTAGTGGCCAGACGTGGGCAGGATAGGTCTAGAGCATCAAGATCTAAACTATCAAGATCAGCCTCTCTAGACTGAGCTACTGGGGCCGGTCCAGCCTGAAGCCCGGTTCCTGGTGATCTGCGGTAGAGGGCTGCTGTGTGGAGTGGTTCTGTACACATGACCCCGTGGCCTCCCTGGATGACCCCATGGCACAGCCACAGGAATGAGTGCAAGAGTTTGTGACCAGGGGGAGTGAACGGCGATCGAACCTGCACTGCTCCGATATCTGGGCAGTGAACAGAGAAGTGGAGAGAGAGCAGATAGAGGAAGTTCAAAGTGGTCACGGCAAGATAGAGAGAAAGAAGATGGAAGATGGCGCGCGGAAGAGCTGCTGCCCCACAGCGCCAGAGTCTCAGGTTCGATCCTGACTACGGGTGCTGTCTGTACGGAGTTTGTAAGTTTTCCCCGTGTGCTCCGGTTTGCTCCCACATTTTAAAGACGTGCAGGTTTGTCAGTAAATTGTCCTTAGTGTGTAGGATAGTGCTAGTGTACGGGGTGATCGCTGGTCGGCACGGGCTCGGTGAGCTGAAATGGCCTGCTTCAACATCTGTATTTCTGAAGACTAAAGTCTAAAGAGACAGAAGCAGATGTGTGTGTGAGTCAGTAAATGTTTCGGGTTTTGGCCCGAAAAGTTGCCTATTTCCTTCGCTCCATAGATGCTGCCACTTCCGCTGACTTTCTCCAGCACTTTTGTCTACCTTTGATTTTCCAGCATCTGCAGTTCCTTCTTGAACAGTAAATATATTAGTTTAGTTTAGAGATACAGCATGGACACAGGCCCTTCGGCCCAGCGAGTCCACGCTGATCATCGATCACCCATTCACACTAGTTCTCACACTAGTTGTCACACTTGTGCATCCACTCCCTACCCACTCGGGGCAATTTACAGCGGTCACGTAATCTACAAACCCACACGTCCACGTGGGTGGAAACCGCAGCATCCGGAGGAAACCCACGCGGTCACAGGGAGAACGTGCAAACTCCACGCACAGTCAGGACCGAACCTGGGTCCCTGGCGCTGTGAGGCTGCAACTCTACCGCTGTGCCACCGTGTGATACTGGGTCCTGTTGTTGATGTGTGGCGACGCTGGAAGCAGCAACTGGCCCGAGTCATTGGGGGAGTTGTGGTCGGGTAGTGCATGCGTGCCTTTAACAGTCGGTTGATGAAGGCACAACTGTACAACAGCTGCAAAGAACCTTACTCGAGCTTTCCAGAAACTTCCGCTGTAACTGAGCCGGCACGGCGTAAGGTCAACGTTTTACTGCTTTGTTAAACAGTGTTGGAGAAACAATACAACAACCTAGCAAACATGAATCTCATCATCGTCCTGCTTGAAGTTCACGGAGGTCATTGTTGAAGTCAACTCTCGAGGTAACTGCAGTACCATTGTTAGACACAAATGCAGGAGTAACTCAGCTGGTCAGGCAGCATCTCTGAAGTCTGAAGAACGGTCTCGACCTGAAACATCACCAATTCCATTTCTGCAGAGATGTTGCCTGTCCCGTTGAGTTACTCCATGTAAACCAGCATATACAGATCCTTTCTACACATCTTGTCTGCAGTACCATAGTAACCAAGTGCCCAGCGCTGTGTAGACTGGAATATAACTTTGAGGAGTATCCTCCCCTCAGAGACCACCTCCCATGAGTTCAACTCCACCCCCAAGACGGAGCCAGCCTTCCTGATGAGTTTGCTAATCCTAAGGTTATACTAGGTTGCACTCCAATGCACTCTGAAGCCAACATCTGTCCTCTACACCCCCACACCCAACATTAACTTACCTTCGATGAATATAAGTTGAGGTCCACTTCTAAAGATGAGTTTCAAAACTGCTCCTTCCATCTTTGGGAAAATGTTTGAATTTTTATCAGCAAATCAGTAAATAATTATTCCATCAATTTTTCAGAAATAATACTTATCATTGATTTGAAATTGCAATGTTTTCAGCTTTAATGTTTTTTTAAAATATTTAATGATTAATTGCCCCTGATTTGATCAACTTTAACTGGACTTCTGGTGAGCAGGAACCACACACAACCTTAATGTTTCCAACTGACCAGAGCCAGGGTCCAGTCCGTTTGTAGCAAATAACATCCTGCCTGCATGCAATAAATATCTAATTAATGTATGTAAGCACAAAATCTAATTAATGTTACTGCCTCACAGCGCCAGAGACCCATCTTCCATCCAGACTACGAGTGCTGTCTGTACGGAGTTTGTACCTTCTCCACGTGACCTGCGTGGGTTTTCTCCAGGTGCTCTGGTTTCCCCCCTCACGCCAAAGACGTGCGGATTTGTCGGTTACACAGCTTCTGTAAATTGTCCCTGGTGTGTAGCCTAGAATTAGATTCTGGGTGATCGATGGTCAGTGCGGACTCGATGGGCCGAAGGGCCTGTTTCCACGCTGTATCTGTAAACTGTATAATGACATTAGTCTATTCGTCAATAAATTACATACTTACAAAAAAAAAGTCTAGATTTATATTGAGTGCTCAGCTGAATCTCTTTAATTAAGATTGAAATGGGTTACACTTCATTAGCTTACCTGTCTTAATTGCCCCAATATATTTATCTTTGGGGAAACATAGTTGTGGCAGCTTGTCTCAGCTTGTTTTCAACTCCTGGCCTCTATGTTGGTCACGATGTCTTTAAATATCTTTCTTTATTTTCCATCATATTATTACTCATCCTCGTTATGTGTGGTGATTTCATTAGGTTTCTGACAGCTGATTAGCAAAGTAGTGTGGTTGTCAGAAGATTTATTTAGGCATTGCAGCCCAGGTTCAGAACAAGTTCTATCCAACCCGTCTGGAATGTAAAAATAAACTTCTGCTGGGATGAACCAGTGAGGATGGCAATGAGACCATCAGATGATCTATCGATGAACCACAGGCTACCTTGTTCATCCCACTCCCACCTTGCCCTCTGTTTCAGTGTCAAGCGTTCTAATTTGGTTCTCAAACATTACAAGTTGAAAGATATTATCAGTGTGTGGTAATTGTTACAATACAGCGTCTTTATAATCCGCACTGTCAGATTTAGAATCTGCTTCATGCAAATTTGATCAGTTTTATTTAAAGCTGCACATCGAATGTGTGGCAGAGTTTTCCAACAGGAATTTGCAAGTTGCTCAGTGCTGCATGAACACACCTGCCTGCCTTTAGTTTGGAGGTTGAAGCAACCTGGTTACAATTATAAACGTCAGGACAGCAACTTGTTTCAAAATAGACCTTAAATGCTATGTTACAGTTTATCATCCACACCTTTCAAAGGTTTTGATAAACCGGTAGCAAGAACAGATCTACCAATTGTGTGGTGCTGCTGCCAGTAAGAATGTCTCTGTTCTATCTGGGACACATGACAATAGAACACTCTTGACTCTTGAAACATCGAAGGAATACTATGATTATTTCAGTTTTATAGAAGAAAATCAAATGGAAATTTAATTGCATCTCTTTACTGGCAGTGAATCTGTGGAATTCATTGACACAGACGGCAGTGGAGGCCAAGTCATTGGGTATTTTTAAAGCGGAGATTGATAGATTCTTGATTAGTACGGGTGTCAAAGGTCATGGGGATAAGGCAGGAGAATGGGGTTAAGAAGGAAAGATAGATCAGCCATGATTGAATGATTGAATGAAACTCAATGGACCAAATGGCCTAATTCTGCTCTTATGATCTCACACAATGACAAAAGCTGGGCATTTGGAGGTTTACAGCTGTCCCATTTAGCTGCACACAGACAACTGAATGCAAAAATAAAAGTTTGTAGGAAGGAACCGCAGATGATGCTTTAAACCGAAGATAGACACAAAAAGCTGGAGTAACTCAGCGAGACAGGCAGCATCTCTGGAGAGAAGGAATGGGTGACGTTTCAGGTCGAGACCCTTCTCTTCTGAACCTTCGACCCTTTGAGTCCAGAGAAGGGTCTCGACCCGAATCGTCACCCGTTCCTTCTCTCCAGAGACGCTGCCTGTCCCGCTGAGTTACTCCAGCGTTTTGCGTCTATCTTCTGTGTGCTAGTTATTGAGAATAAATAACTGGCTCCAAGGATGCACCACGATCCAATTCAGTGAAATACAGCAATGAACAAGTAGACAATCGACTAAATGGCCTTGAAATAAGGACCCTTCTCCCTTCAGCTAATTTGTGCCACATCACTGCAAACCTCACTATTTTTCAAATTGTTTCAAATTATTTCTGTACCACTTAATCACCTTTGTCATTGTTCGCTGGAGTTAAGTCAGTAATTTAAACAGTGCCACCTCTTTTAAAAATCAAATGATTTAAATTGAAATATTTCAGTGCCCAGATGCCTAGTATTTTTATTGTAAGATTGGGAGGATATATTAGCAAGGGCAGATTGGGAAAAAAACCCCTTCCTCACATAATAAATGGGGCATTCAGATTCATTGTTTCACAGGCTCTTTAAAGCAATTAGTGTAATTTAAAGCACATGTGGCCGCATTAATCAGAGTAAAGTCAGAGATATACAAGCATCGTTACTATGGTGTAATGAAATTTCACAACTTAATGGTTTAAAAGACCAAAAGGTCTGAAAGAAACAAATAAGCATTTTGTTGTGGCTTAACACTGGCAATTAAGATTTATTTGTAACTTCCAAAGTAAGCATGATACACTAAATGCTTCAGAAAGAACTGCAGATGCTGGAAAAACCAAAGGTAGACAAAAATGCTGGAGAAACTCAATGGGTGAGGCAGCATCTATGGAGCGAAGGAAATGGGTGACGTTTCGGGTCGAGACCCTTCTTCAGAGACACTAAATACTGTTTATACATTTGTCCTGACATTGGAAGTAGAATTGTGACGATGGAACAATTGTTACTGTGTGATGTGCGGCTCTATCCATGTCTTGGAGACATAAGGAACTGTCAATGCTGGACTCTTGAGCAAAACTCAATGTGCTGGAGGAACTCAGAGGGACAGGCAGCATCTGTGAACGAAAGGTCAGACAACAGTGGTGAATCTGTGGAATTCTTTGCCACTGACGGCTGTGGAGAGCAAGTCAATGGATATTTTTAAGGCAGAGATAGGTAGATATTCGATTAGTACGGGTGTCAGAGGTTATGGGGAGAAGGCAGGAGAATGGGGTTAGGAGGGAGAGATAGATCAGCCATGATTGAATGGTGGAGTAGACTTGATGGGCCGAATGGCCTAATTCTGCTCCTATCACGTATGACTTGGTTTGGGTCGTTATTCAGGAAGAGTTACGTGTCCATTCCCTCCACAGATGTTAACTGACCCACTGAGTTCTTCCAGCACTTTGTATTTTTGCTCTATCTCTGTATTAGAGGACAGGTGCCATCCTGCCTCTTATGGATAGGCAGATAGGATGTAGAAATATTAAAGTTACATTTGAAATGTTCTTCATCAACATGGCCTCAATAAATTGGCAAAATTAACCAAGATCTTTAAGCATAAATGCATCTGCACATGTGCCAGCTTTGATGAATGTGGCTGTTCAGAGAGGTGATGTCTTAATGGACATTTGGATTTTGAGTTGTTCTACTCATTGCTCCCAACGTGACCCTTAAACATATTTACAAGTCATAAGTTCACAAGTTCAGAAATGATAGGAGCAGAATTAGGCCATTCAGCCCATCAAGTCTACTCTGCCATGGCTGATCTATCTCTCCCTCCTAACCCCATTCTCCTGCCTGATTCGTTTGTCGCTGATTTTGCCACTTGGCCAATTTTTCTCTCCAATAGTTTCAAGTCAAGGAGGGTGAGACCTAAACGAGCAGATGACCTGTCTGGCAATAACTAGTGAATAGATTTAGTTAAATGAAGGTTTTAAAGTGCATTTATTTTAAATTGTGATTTTCAGTGTGCAGTGCTCCAATATAAAATCTGAAAATAAGTACTTCAGTACAATTTGCATTGATCAGCTCTGCAGTTGATGTTGGTTACTATTTGATGTCACTAATAAAATGCTAAAGGAGGTCTAGCAATTAATTTAGTAACAAAATGAGCTCGCTCTGTATGCTGGATAAACAGATCCAACATTCATCAAGCAATCAACCTCACAATAGGACGAGATAGTAAATAGTAAATAGAACCAGAAACATTTACTAAGAATCCATCATTCCATAACCATAGGGTGGTGAGAAGGCCTTCAGTACATTAGCTTTCATCAGTCAGAGTATTGAGTGCAGAAGTTGGCATGTTATGTTACTGTTCTACACGATGTAAGCCCGCGTTTGGATTATTGTGTTCAGTTTTGGTCACCCTGTTAGAGGACGGATGTTGTCAGGCTGGAAAGTGCAGAGAGGATTTATGAGGATGTTGCCAGGACTCGAGGGCCTGAACTATAGGGACAGGTTGGGCAGGCTAGATCTTTATTCCTTGGAGCTCAGAAGAATGAGGGATGATCTTACAGCGGTTAACAAAATCATGAGGGGAGCAGATAAGGTGAATGCATGGAGTATTTAATCCAGGGTTGGGGAATACAGGGGATATAGATTCAAGGTGAAAGGGGAAAGATTTAATAGGAACCTACAGGGCCACAGAGGGTGGTGGGTGTATGGAACAAGTTGCCAGAGGAGGTGGTTGAGGCATGGACTATAACAACATTGAAATGACATTTGAATAGGTACATGGATAGGAAAGGTTTAGAGGGATATGGGCCAAACGCAGGCAGGAGGGACTATTGTAGATGGGACATGTCGGTCGTTATGGGGAAGTTGGTTCGACGGGCCTGATTCCGTGCTGTATCAGTCTATGACTCTACAATCCAGTGAGGTATTTAGCAGCTACTGTGAGAACTCTGTGAGAACACATCTCGGCGCAGGAGACACTAGAGGATAATCCCAGTTGTAACAAAGATTGGGTTGACAAGCCAAGCTTAGTGAAGATCTACTTATAAACCCATAAGCGTGAGATTGTCCCGTTCACTGTGAGTGGACTGAAGTGAAGACATACGCAATGGACTGATAGCAATGCTCAAGTACTATAAATGTTATTGCTTGCTGGATGGAAATCTAATCCAATCCACTTATTGCATCAAGTAAAAGCATTAGATATAATGCTTTTATTCAAAATTATATTTTTTAAAAGCCGAAGGTCTACAATAATTGAGAGAATGCGTTTTCTGAGCATTTCTTTCCCCTGACATCTGCGATGAGATCTAGTCAGCGCTGAGCCTATGTGACACTTTCTGTAGAGTTCCACCATGTCACAGATAGTGTAGAGATCGTGCATCGTGAGAATAACTCTTGTTATTGCTATCCTTCATGCCCAGTGACCACAGACTGATTAGTCTTGTGTTAGCATCTGAAAATATATTATATTTAATATTAATGAGCAAAGTTGAGGGTTCGCCATGGAGACTGTTATTCAATAGGGTTTCAGAATAGGAAGGTGTTTGGTTAACCAATGAGAAGTGTATATTGGATGTCCTGTAATGAAATGTGCTTTCAAAGATTCAATGAATCCTGGTTAAAAGGCCCAAGAACTGAACATCGATGGCAAAATCTAGAAGACAATTGGTAATTAGCTGAAAGGCAAGACGCTGCAATAACTAATTAGAAACAGGTTATAAGTTTGTAGAATGTTCTCTGCCAAATACCTTACTGAACCATCTAATCTGTACACATGCCTTTGGGTAGCACGGAGGCGCAGCGGGTACAGCCGCTACCTCACAGCGCCAGAGATCCCAGTTCAATCCTGACCATGGGCGCTGTCTGGGTGGAGTTTGCACGTTCTTCCTGTGACTTCATGGGTTTCCTCCGGGTGCTCCGGTTTCCTCCCACATCCCAAAGACGTGCGGGTTTGCAGGTTAATTGGCCCTCTGTAAACTGACCCAAGTGTGGAGGGAGTGGATGGGAAGGTGGCACGACATGGGGGGAGAGGGTGGAGGTGGGGGGGGGGGGGGGGAGTCGTGTAGGGAGTGTGGAGGGGAGAGAGTGGGCGGAGGGGGAGAGTGGTTGGACGAGGGGGAGAGGGGTGGGGGAGGGAGAGAATGGGATAAGGGGGTCAGTGGATATTTTTAAGGCAGGGATAGACATGTTCTTGATTAGAGCGGGTGTCAAGGGTTTATGGCAGGAAGATGGGATTAGGAGGCAGAGATCAGCCATGATTGAATGGCAGCGTGGACTCGATGGGCCCAATGGCCTAATCCTAGTCCTATTACTTGTGAACTTGTGGGTGATCAATGGATGGTATAGACTCGATGGGCCGAAGGGCCAGTTTGCTACATCTCGAAATAAATTGCACTCGGAGTTTAATGGCAGTGAATGGGAGTGAGGTTTGGAGAGGTCGTCGGAGAATAAAAAAACAGAACCACAATTAGTTTACAAGTAAGTAGAAGAGTGGAACAACACCATAGGAAAAGGTGAGGCTTTGTGCTTGGAAACTAACTAGGACACAAAATTAAATATATCTATCATATATCAGAGGATCGAATTTTACCGGATCCAGTTTTCTTTGGGTCTCAGACCAATCTAACTTGTCTCCCTGCAAGGAATTTTTATACTGTATATCTGTTTTGTGAATTCTGTAAGGGAAAATGTCCATGATCTTATCTACTGGAATGCAATTATTTGTATCACCCGGTGAAAGAAAGTTTAGTACTGAAGAAGAACTTACACACATCAAGTTTAAGAAAGAGCTGCAGATGCTGGAAAAATCGAAGGTAGACAAAAATGCTGGAGAAACTCAGCGGGTGAGGCAGCATCTATGGAGATAAGAAATAGGTGACGTTTCGGGTTGAGAATCGTCTTCTGACTGATGAAGGGATAGGTGACGTTTCGGGTCGAGACCCGGAAGGGTCTCGACCCGAAACGTTACCTATTCCTTCGCCCCACAGATGCTGGAGAAACTTAGTGGGTGAGGCAGCATCTATGGAGCGAAGGAATAGGTGACGTTTCGGGTCGAGACCCTTCTTCAGACTGTTGAAGGAATAGGTGACGTTTTGGGTCGAGACCCATCACCTATTTCCTTCGCTCCCTAGATGCTGCCACACCCACTGAGTTTCTCCAGCATTTTTGTCTTCTCACATCAAGTCATCAGTACAGGACTCTTCCAAGTATTCTAATAGACTCAAATGCTGCAAGCTTGTCCAAGGCATGGTGAAAGGAACAGGATTTCTATCTTGAAACCTGAAGAAGGGTCTCGACCAGAAACGTCACCTATTCCTTCGCTCCATAGATGCCGGCTCACCCGCTGAGTTTCTCCAGCATTTTTGTCTACCCTCAATTTTTCCAGCATCTGCAGTTCTTTCTTAAACAAAGGATTTCTATATTTGACTGCGTTAGCACATTAGTCTTAAAATGGGCAAACACAAGTCGAACCAGCTTCAGAAATTATTGTTGAATTAAAGAAGTTTGTGGTTCAAACAAGACAGTTGTAGCCTGGTTTATTGAAAGAAAGCACCAAAAGGTGTAAAAGTTCATTCTAGATACTGCATGGAGCAATTAAACATCAGCTTCTCTTGGTTCTAAACTTCAGGATGTCTACATTTAGCAAGTAACTACTGTTTAAGTTTTAATCAGGAAACAGGAATACAGTGAGCAGCAGCTGAAGAACTTCGATGAGAATGGTAATTAGATTTGGGTGCAGACGAAATCCATTGGGATTTTGTTACAAATTCAGGAGTTCGGGGAAAGTTTGGTGTGAAACATTTCACCAATGGCCAACTTTGTTTTTGGTCACAATTGCTGGAAAGGGTGCTTGCTATTTAGATGTCAAACATGGAACTAAATATGCACTAGCTTGAACTTCCAGTTCAGCCGTGGTGAATTAGACATGGCAGATGAAGGTTATTACAGTCATACAGACATACAGATGCAATATTGATTTGTGCTCAACGTTGGAGTTTCAATTGTAATTCATTCTGCAATTATCTGACTGTTAATGCTCTGGGTGCATTGTCCTTAATGTACCGACACTTTGACTCCTGACGTGAGATGTTAGACTGGCAATGTAGAGGTTGTACCATAATAGGAACATTCCTGCTGCCCTGGACACTGGGAAACACCACCAAGGCAGTTGTCCCAACTAATGCCAAACTTCAGCAAGCACAAGGTGATCCCAGGGCCCCTGGTCAGGACTCTGACAAATTTTGAATTTAGAATCTCCTGGCAAGTCCATCTCGGCAGAGTTCTGTGACTGGGTAGGTGCATGGGAAAGTACATATCGACATTGGAGGGTTTTTTTAAATTAAATTGAAATGCTGAACTGAAGTTTGAATTATGTTTGTTATCAGTAAAATGATAATGTTAAATCATTCTATTTTTATAATGCTTGCCGTCTAAGTGAATCATAGAGCTAGAATCGTAAACCACCCCTATGGTTAATTATGAAAATATATTTTTTAGCAAACAGTGAATCTACAAGTTATAGAGATCTGGGGTTGTGCCTGAATCTGAATAAATGCTATCAATAAGTACATGTTGAGTGTTGCGTTTATCCATAACATTATACATCCAGACCTGTGGTATTGAAGGCTGTCTGCTACTGTGTCAATGTTAGTGTGTACATCAATGTTCTAAACGGTTGCTATCGTAACATGATGCTTAGAATAGAGACTGTGCACTGCGGACAAGTGCATAACTGGTGTAGCTAGTGTGACCTCTCTATGTACCAGAATGTAAAACATTTTTGTGAATTTAAAAGTACAGAACACAGTTGCTGGGAATGCCTTGCGATTATTGTATAACACATTTCCTGCCACTCAAATGCTGCAACAGGTTGATTTTTGCTCCCCCCCCCTCCCCTATTGGTTTAACTTGTCTACACATGTTAAAGTTCAAGAATATTGGTCAACAACAAATGTCCTTCGAAGGCACAGAGCAAGTATGTGAATCACTTGTCAAAGGTGTTGAGGATTCCAGCTTGCAATCACGCACCAAGCCCCTGTCTCGGGTGTGATATCAATGGGGTGATGTCTGAATATTGTCCTGAACTGCAAGCCCACCTTCCCCCTGGTGCTTGCCACAACATTGATTGAATAGCCAGTTTAAGTGGCGCAGTTCATTATTATTATAGTTTTTTTTATTATTAATAATAATTTTGCTACTTTTGGAACTGAACCAGCATCTGTTTCTTGGAACTTTAAATTGTGAGACCAGCTAATGTATTTATGTCTTTTATCACAACCTACAATTAGAAAGTGGAAAATCTTGATGCTATAATGCCAGTGTGACTTAAGTCATAAAACAAATTGACAAAATGCATGAAAATTAAAGCCATATTTTTCTGCTGATTTTCTGTTAAATATTTGCCATTTATCAGTACAGTATATTTTTGTAATTTGTTCCCAGTTATTAACTGTGATCCCTACATAATATGTTTTATAAATGGTGTGAAAAGCAGGCTGTAAAACAGACGGGGTCTAAGACTCACTAGCACGTCACGTTTAACAAGTCTGTACCATCCCAGGGCAAACAGGATGAGATTGTGCTTCCATCTTCAGCCTGATAACCTTACATCAAATATCTCAAACCACTTATAGTTTGAAAAGGAGTATTTTCAAATTGAATTATTATTCAGTAATACTTTTAAAATGATATGCATTAGCATCTTATTTTAATTTTTCCCAGTGGTCCTTTGCAGAGAAAGAATGGCTTTAATGTAAAACACGGGAGAAATTCAACCTTTACAATTTTCAGTTGCGAATGCCTGATCCAAATTAAACATTGGGGCCAAATCTGAACAAAGTTGATGAGCTGCAAATGCTATTGTGATATTCTGATCTCATGTCCCAAGCACTGAGCTGGGTAGCAGGGAGGGTCCAGGTGTACTCCTGCTCCTCTCAGCTCCCCAGAAAGGCTCAGTGCAGGCTTACTCAGCAGTGTCTGAGGTACCATGATGCTGACTTTGGGCAGCGCCAACACCTGCCTGTTTTTGAATGTTATAGTTGGGTCTGACAACCAAAGCTCCGCTCTATGATCTTTGCTTACAACCAGCAATGAGACCCCAATTGATCACAAGCCTTACTACTCTAGTGGATACCTTCAACAGGTTAAGGACCCTGCTTCCAATATTCCAACCAGATTAGGCGTGCAGTGTTGCCACCCAAACATGCAGGCCAGAAGGTCATGTTTTGCCTTGACACGTTGAATTTCTCCCCCAGACATGTGTTACGTGGTTTATAAACTCCCCTGAAAATTATTTTATAAAATTGTTGAAAATGAGTCTGATATGTAGGTTTAAACTGAATAATGTATTAAAAATGTTTGACAATGAATAATGGGTAATTAGTGGTTGTTTTACTAATAATCTGACACTTTGCATCCTAGTTACTGACCCATAACATCAACGATACATATGTTACGTTAGCATCTGAGAGTTTCACATCATCTCTAGTTTAGTTGAAAGATATAGCAGGGAAACAGGTCTTGCGGCCCACCGAGTCCACACCGACCATCGATCACCCGTCCATACTAGTTCAACCTTATCCCACTTTCTCATCTACGCCCTGTACATTAGGGGAGATTTTACAGAGGGCCGATCAACCTACAAACTTGGACGTCTTTGCGATGTGGGATGAAATCCAGAGATCTTGGAGAAAACCCACGCAGGTCACAGGGAGAACATGCAAACTCCACATGGACAGCAGCTGAGGTCAGAATCGGACCCGGGTCTCTGGTGCTGCCAGGCAGAGGTTCTACCAGCTTGCTTTACTATTAAAATTAAAATGTAAGAAAACACATTGCTGAGATGCAGGGTGGACACTTACGTTTATCCACAAAATAAATTATTAAAACCTGAACCGTGCTGAATAATATGATGAAAAATATAAATTTAACCCTTATTAACCCTCTGCCAACTCTGGAATCAGTGTAGACTTACCAAGTACTCTGCTGGGCACAATTATGGTACATTTGCATTTAAACAGATCCAGTTGCAACTTGGTTTGATTATAAACTGGTACATCTCAGCAGCATTTCAGCATCTGGGTGAACAAGGCTATTTTAAAAACTCCAGATTATTAATAATTTGCTGCTAACCGGAAAACAAAGACAGCAACCAAACTCCACACTGCTGTCAATTTTGATATTAATTCCAGGAAACTTTAAGCCACCAATTATTATGCATGCAAACCGTTGAACTTGCAGACAACAATTTTATTTAAAAAAGTTGATTTATTCATAAGTAAATAGAAGGCAGTGTGACTAAAGTGCAATGGTTCAAGCAGCAATTATTAGATTTAGAAGTACAAAGGCCACAGTGTTGTGGCTGAGCAGTTACAGTACCTTTCAGAGCGAGCTTGTAACCATATCTGTTTTAAAAGACTGATTCAGATTACTCGCAAAGCATGAGAAAGTCTTTCTCATCCCCGACACAGGAAACTCGAGCCTGGACTTAATGAGCATCGATTGGAATGTGGCCTTTGAAAAGTACTACATTTGAAAAGATGGAACATTAAATTTTGTAATGATGTAAAACATCTTCAATTTTTGACAGGACAATAGTTTTATTGTGCTTTATAGGCCCACTGGTGACTCAAAGGTCATTTTTTTGTATGACTTCTCAGACTAGGGCAATACTGAATGAAAATTAGGTTACATGTGCAGGGATTTTTTTTTTCTCTCCCTCTATCTGTTAGAAAAATACAGAATGCTACTAAAAGGATGCAAAGAGAAAAGATAGGCAGCCAACGGCACACAGGAAGATTACTGATGATATACAAGGCAAGAGGGCAGGATGGGTGGAAGAATCTCGTTACTTTTGTATTAAAGTTGGCCGTTCCCTTATTAGTTTGTAACAAATACAGAGGAGAGAGTTTGAATCAAACTTTCCCATTCCTCTTCATTCAATGAATATATGTTAAAGTTCAGTCTGAAGAAGGGTCTCGATCCAAAACGTCAACCATTCCTTCTCTCCAGAGATGCTGCCTGTCCCGTCGAGTTACTCCAGCATGTTGCGTCTACCTTTGATTTAAACCAGCATCTGCAGTTCTTCCTGACACATCTGTGGGTTCTTTACTACACAATATATTATAAAGGACAGATTCACTTTCGATACGTGGGAACCAATCTTTCATTAACTTCGAACTGATCAATGCAAGGAAATACAAGTCGGATTTGTGTGTTTAGTCTAGTTCAGTTTAGTTTAGAGACAGTACGGAAACTGGCCCTTCCGCCCACAGGGTCCTTGCCGACCAGCGATCCCCGCAAATAAACACGATCCTACACACACTAGGAACTATTTTTACATTTACACCAAGTCAAGTTACCTACAAACCTGTACGTCATTGGAGTATGGGAGAAAACTGAAGATCTCGGAGAGAACCCATGCAGGTCACTATATATCTAAACTAAACTAATCAAAGTCATTGACTGAAGAGTCAAAACAGCTTACAAAATATCTGTGAGGCCATTCAAAGAATACCAGTTGTGAGTGAGTTCCTCCAGTCCGCCACAAGAAACTCTATAAATGAGTGACATCTCTCTCACCCACACTATCCTGCATCTCATCTGGTGAGACTGTTTCCTATTCAGTCTCACCAGCAGCAATAACGTGTCAAAATCATATTACACAGTGAAAGATAGTTTATTCTATTTAAAATTAAACAGACATTTATATCCTTTCTGAAGGTGATACAATAATGTTCTAACTGAGTGGTAAAAGCATACCACGCTTCAGCCTAATAGCTTGTTCCAGCACACGCTGACAACTAACTGAGTGTCGACAGTATTTATATTTTAACATATTTTAAACATGAGCCATTGAATGCCTTGTAATTCCCCAACGAGGATGATCGCGGCATGGAAGATCTCATCCAATCTGAGACTGGGGCTTGAGCTGAATAGGGACAACATGCGATGACGTGTCGGAGATCTGGAGAAGGATCTTGACCCAAAACCTTGGCCATTCCCTTCTCTCCAGAGATGCTGCCTGTCCCGCTGAGTTACTCCAGCGTTTTGTGTCAACATGCAATGGCTTGGCTATCCTGGCCGAGCGTACCTGGACATGGGACAGGCACTCCATTTCCACACCATATCTCCAGTTTGCCCCCTCCAACATGCAACATAACTTTGGTTATTAGTTGAATATCACTATTCAGGTTATAACCAACCAGGGTTACACACTAATCAGACTGTCATCAACAGAGTGATCAGTAATATCGGTCTAACCTATTGGGTCACCACTAATTGGGATGTCACAAATGCAACTTCAACCCATGGTGATGTCACCAACCTCTCATTCATTTTGCCTGTTAATTAAATGTAGACAATATTTTGTGTGTTGCCATTGTCCGTGTTTTACCTAATTTAGAGTTAATTCCTTGATATTTAATATATAAATATTCTTTCAGCAATTGGAGCAGTTCAGTCTAATTTGAGATCTGATGCAAGGTGCATTATTTCTCATTATTCATTGCTAGTGTTGATGGATTTCCAGTAATTTTCAGCCCCAACTTTAACCGAGTTATTCCTGGCACTCGATCAAAAGGCTCGTTAAAAGCACAGCCTGTGTGTTTAGATGCCTGTGAGTGTTTGAATGTTCACGGCTAATGGCTGGGAAACCATGTTTTGTTCATAACCCCGTGGTCACCGGGTTAAATGGAGGGTTTTCCACGTCGCTGCGTGAAACATCGCTGTGTTCGCCTCAGAGAGACCTCCCTCTGGGAGTGGCGCAGACTGGGGCAGAGAGCTCGTGTAAGATGGACACAGCTGGAATGATCTGCAGGGTCAAGGCCAGGAGGACAATTCACTTCCACCCTGCCGCTGGAAACCAAGAGACGTACAGCTGAGAAGATTGTCATCTCCAGCGGACCACTCCTGACGCCAGAAGAGAAAGTGTGAGTACAGATCTTCATTCTTATAACTCTCAGAGAGACGTGGCCCTCCATCCAGCTATTGCCCATTTCACCCAACGCTCTCTGGCAAGGAGAACGTGACCATTCTCATCTCCAACACCCCGCCTTGCTTCCTTGCTCCTTGTACAAATGCACAATCAGCAATCTTTCTACAGATGCCATTTCTTCATCCTTATTGCCTTTCACTTCGTAGCGTTCACTTCAGCACCTGCACCTGAAGCTGAGACCAGGTACCTACAACTCACCTTGAACGGGACATCACTCCAGCAGGCGGAGGTCCTTCTGCAGAGGAGTGACAGAGCGGGAGGAGCACAAACTGAGATCAACACCCACACACGAGAGATGGCAGGATTGGATTCCACCAGGCTGGGAGCTTCAATGAGCAAGATCTCTGGTTATTATACACGTTCCTTGTGAGCTGCCAGCATTGCACAGGCAGGTAGCTTCCAGCTGCATGGGGAACCCACTCACCTGCTGCCGCCCTAGGTCCCAATGATATCCTAACTCCTGTTTGTTCCTTCCCTCCTCCAGGTGCTTCTTGTGAGACAGAGACAGCCCGGGTGCCAGCGAGGACGAGACTGGCAGGGAGGAGAGAGAGCCCTGTTGAGGGGGGTGCCAGCAGACACACACACATCCACTCACAGGCACCAGCTCAGAGACTGGCTCACACTGGAGTGGAGGGCTCGGCTTATGATCAAGCGTCGGGTGGCAGTGATGAACAAGAGGCAATAGACCCAGAGGCACAACAGCACATCCTCCTCCCAGCTCAGCTCGGGTGGAGAGGGAGCTGACATATGGGGTTGGCTAATGGGCAGAAAAACACTAAGGGCGGCACGGTGGTGCAGCGGTAGAGATGCCGCCTCACAGCGCCAGAGACCCGGGTTCCATCCTGACTACGGGTGCTGTCTGTAAGGTGTTTGCACGATCTCCCCGTGACCTGCGTGGGTTTCCTCTCAGAGCTCTGGATTTTCCTCCCACACTCCAAAGACGTGCAGGTTTGTAGGTTAATTGGCTTCTGTGAAATTGTAAATTGTCCCTCGTGTGTGTAGGGTAGTGTTAGCGTGTGGGGATCGCTGGTCGGCGCGGACTCGGTGGGCCGAAGGGCCTGTTTCTGCGCTGCATCTCTAAACTAAACTAAACGTTTCATGCAAGCAATTATGTGGGTGACTGGACATTTTATTCAGTAGTTTTGCCACAAATGCTTACTGACATATAAGGGATCAAACATAGCCACAGCCTTTAGTCAGAGGACACACTTGCAGCGTCCACACAGAGTGCTGGAGTAACTCAGCGGGTCAGGCAGCATCTGTGGAGAACATGGATAGGTGACGTTTCACAGAGTGCTGGAGTAACTCAGCGGGTCAGGCAGCATCTGTGGAGAACATGTATAGGTGACGTTTCACAGAGTGCTGGAGTAACTCAGCGGGTCATGCAGCATCTGTGGAGAACATGGATAGGTGACGTTTCGGGTCAGGGCCCTTCTTGCAGTGTATACTCTGGGGCTCACATTTAGGTTCAGGAGAGGCTGAGGGCCACACTCTGGGGGAGATATGGGGGGGGGGGTGGGTTGCTTGTCACCTGCACTCTGACCTGTTGCAGATGAGTAGGTGCTCATCCCAGCGAGCGTCTCAACCCAATACATCACCCATTCCTTCTCTCTAGAGGTGCTGCCTGTCCCGCTGAGTTACTCCAGCATTTTGTGTCTACCTTCTGGCACTGGAGGGGTTGAGACCAACACAGTGTGAGCTGGTGTGTTTGTCCACCGGCCCCACATCCATTCATACATGTGGATCAGATCGCCTTGGGAGCTGAGAGTACAGTGCTACTCTGTACAGCAATGCAAGCTTGTTCCATGACTGTGGCCGAGCTCAGCCACCGACTAATAGTTCTATTATCACATGTATCTCTCTCCAGTGAAATGCTGTGTTTTGCATTCAATGAAGTAGAGGCAGCTCGGTGGCGCAGTGGTAGAGCTGCTGCCTCACAGTGCCGGGACACGCGTTCGATCCTGACCTCGGCTGCTGTCTGTGTGGAGTTTGAGTTACTCCAGCATTCTGTGTCTATCTTTGCCACACTTTGCAGGGTCACCACTTCAACTGTATTTGAGTTGCAAACTGGGAGAAAATGTAACAAAAGGCTTTCAAAGAATATTACACCAAATTATAATTATGTTTAAGTAGTAAATAGGAACAGTCTATTGGAGCTGAGTGAAAATTATGATGGATAATGAGGAAATTGCAGATTTGTTAAATGAATTCTTTACATCCTCTTTCTCAGCGGAGTGAAAAACAAAATATCATGGGATCGTAAATGTATCAAGGGCTTACATTTGTTTACACTGTGTCGGAAGGAACTGCAGGTGCTGGTTTAAACCAAAGTTAGACCCAAAAAGCTGGAGTAACTCAATGTGTCAGGCAGCACCTCTGGAGAATAGATCCTTCTTCAGACTGAGAGCCAGTGGAGAGGGAAACAAGAGATATAGATGGTGATGTAGAGAGATGTGGAACTACTGAATGAAAGATATGCAAAAAAAGTAGCGTTGATAAAGGAAACAGGCCATTGTTAGCTGTGAGCTAGGTGAAAACCAGTTACAGACAATGAGACTCAACAAGACGACTTGGAAGCTGACAGTTTTGTTCTCCTAATCTGAGGAAAGACATTCTTGCCATAGAGGGAGTACAGAGAATGTTCACCAGACTGATTCCTGGGATGTCAGGACTTTCATATGAAGAAAGACTGGATAGACTCGGCGTGTACTCGCTAGAATTTAGAAGATTGAGGGGGGATTTTATAGAAATGTACAAAATTCTTAAGGGGTTGGACAGGCTAGATGCAGGAAGATTGTTCCCGATGTTGGGGAAGTCCAGAACAAGGGGTCACAGTTTAAGGATAAGGGGGAAGTCTTTTAGGACCGAGATGAGGAAAACATTTTTTACCGAGAGAGTGGTGAATCTGTGGAATTCTCTGCCACAGAAGGTAGTTGAGGCCAGTTCATTGGCTATATTTAAGAGGGAGTTCGATGTGGCCCTTGTGGCTAAAGGGATCAGGGGATATGGAGAGAAGGCAGGTACAGGATACTAAGTTGGATGATCAGCCATGATCATATTGAATGGCGGTGCAGGCTCGAAGGGCCTAATGGCCTACTCCTGCACCTATGTTCTATGTTTCTATGGGGTGTAGGCTGCCCAAGCAAAAAATCAGGGAATAAATTTGACAGGTTTGACATAACATTTTCAAACGTTCATGTGGTAGACAATGGAGCTAAACTTGTGTTTGCTTGCAATCATATCAGATAATACTATCCATGTATAGTACACCCTTTCACACAGAGGGTGGTGGGTGTATGGGACAAGCTGCCAGAGGAGGTAGTTGAAGTTGGGACTATCCCAACATTTAAGAACGAGTTAGGCAGGTACATGGATGGGACAGGTATAGAGGGATATCGACCAAATGCTGGCAGGTGGGACTTGATGGCCGGTGTGGGCAAGTTGGGCCGAAGGGCCTGTTTCCACGCTGTATCACTCTATGACTATGAGTATAACCGGGCCACACACTGCAAACAGGTGGAGCAACGAAAGCAAATACTGGAGTGCAGAATCTAGTTTTGAACATTGTAGCATTACACATACAGAGAAAAAGTTCAATGCCCAGACTGAGGTAGGTTGGAAGATCGGCTCTGCACCTCTCAGTTTGATTAGCATTAGGATAGCATATTCTGTGCTCCTAAAACAGGGTCTGAAGAGGGATCCTGGCCTGAACATTCCCTCCCCAGATGCTGCCTGAACCGCTGAGTTTCTCCAGCGTTTTACTCAGAGTGAATGGTTGGTCTGTTGGTCCAGCTGAGAGCTGTTATTACACCCTCATCCACAAAGAATAATGGCTCATGTTCTGCAACATTTACACAACTGATACGCACTTCCCCAACTGCGGACTGACTGATCGTACACTCTCCTCCATGTGTTGGGTGGGTAGTTCCTGGAGGCTGGGCTTGTTTGCAACATGGATTGGAGCTGAAAAGAATCAGCCATTCCATTAGCCACTATATTCTGAAAGCATTTAATGGCAATTGCTGTCATGGGTCACTGTAGGATTAATGGACCAGATTGAATCTGATTATTTTTCAAAGAATTATATTTGTATGGATAAATGGTTGAGTTAATGAGATTACAGTCCTTCACTGGGTAATGATCACCCAAATCGTGAAGATGTCCACATACGAGTTAGTTTCTGCAATATTATTCACTTCACAAACATACATACTGTACGTTCCTTCCTATGAATGGCTGATCTACTTTCCTCTCAGTCTTGAAGACAGACACAGAGTGCTGGAGTAACTCAGCGGGTCAGGCAGCATCTGTGGAGAACATGGATAGGTGACGTTTCACAGAGTGCTGGAGTAACTCAGCGGGTCAGGCAGCATCTGTGGAGAACATGGATAGGTGACGTTTCACAGAGTGCTGGAGTAACTCAGCGGGTGCAGCAGCATCTATGGAGCTAAGGAAATAGGCAACGTTTCGGGCCGAAACGTTGCCTATTTCCAGAAGGGTTTCGGCCCGAAACGTTGCCTATTTCCTTAGCTCCATAGATGCTGCTGCACCATAACTCAGCGGGTCAGGCAGCATCTGTGGAGAACATGGATAGGTGACGTTTCACAGAGTGCTGGAGTAACTCAGCGGGTCAGGCAGCATCTGTGGAGAACATGGATAGGTGACGTTTCACAGAGTGCTGGAGTAACTCAGTGGGTCAGGCAGCATCTGTGGAGAACATGGATAGGTGACGTTTCAGGTCGGGACCATTAATTTTACTCTCTATGACCTCCAGTGATGGTGCTGACCCGCTGAGTTACTGCAGCAGTTTGAGTTTGAGTGAGTGTCGTGTATTTTCTGTGCTACTGACACATAGAGTTCATAAAAACAGAACCGAATCATAGCACGAGATGGCCTGTGTAGGTTAGTTTAGTTTATGTTATCCTCGTGTGTACTGAGATACAGTGAAAAGCTTCTGTTGTGTGCTAACCAATAAGCAGAAAGACTATACATGATTACAATCGAGCTGTCCACAGTGTACAGATACAGGATAAAGGGAATAATGTTTAGTGCAAAATAAAGACTGAATGTGGTTAAAGTAAGAACTGCTGCTGTGGGAGCCGGGGTTTAAGAGAGCGGAGAGAATGGAATGCGTGATTCCAGATCCACTCTATGACCATCAGGCAGGGAGACGCCTGCCTTGGGCACCAACCTGTCTGAGATGCACAAAATGTACTTTATTTGACTCTGGTCTTAATGTGTGTTAGCTGAGTGATACTCTGAAGTTGTATGCATTTCACATTGGATTCATTCCTTCAATGGTGGGGATGTGTGTATGGTTTATAGCTAATCGCTAATTGTCCCAGAGAAGTCGGTGATGAGCCACATTCTCCATCCGGGCGGCACGGTGACGCAGCGGGTAGAGTTGCTGCCTCGCAGCGCCAGAGACCCGGGTTCCATCCTGACTACGGGTTCTGTCTGTACGGAGTTTGTACCTTCTCCCCGTGAATGTGTGGGTTTCCTCCGGGTGCTTCATGTTTCCTCCCACACTCCACAGACGTGCGTGTTTGTAGGTTAATTGGCATTGGTAAAAACGTGTGTCGATAGTGTGTGTGGGATAGTGTGAATGTGCGGGGATCGGTGCTCGGCACGGACACGGTGGGCTGAAGGGTCTGTATCCACGCGGTATCTCCAATAGTTAATCTCATACAGTTGTTGTGTGATGGGCCACCCACAGCACCGTTGGGCAGGGAGCGGTTGGGTTTAGACCAAACGACAATGATTGACTGCCGATATCTTGCCATCAGGATGGTGTAATAGTTGGTTTGTGACCGACTGCGGGAACTCCAACTGCAGGAGCTTCGATCGTCCCGACACGGGAGTTTCAATCGCCCCGATCACGGGAGCTTCGATCGCCCTGACGCAGGAGTATCAATCGCCCCGATCACGGGAGTATCAATCGCCCCGATCACGGGAGCTTCGATCGCCCCGATCACGGGAGTTTCAATCGCCCCGATCACGGGAGTATCAATCGCCCCGATCACGGGAGTTTCAATCGTCCCGACACGGGAGCTTCAATCGCCCTGACGCAGGAGTTTCAATCGTCCCGACACGGGAGTATCAATCGTCCCGACACGGGAGTATCAATCGCCCCGATCACGGGAGTTTCAATCGCTCCAACACGGGAGCTTCAATCGCCCTGACGCAGGAGTTTCGATCGCCCCGATCGCGGGAGTTTCGATCGCCCCGATCGCGGGAGTTTCGATCGCCCCGATCGCGGGAGTTTCGATCGCCCCTACGCGGGAGTTTCGATCGCCCCGATCGCGGGAGTTTCGATCTCCCCGACGCGGGAGTTTCGATCGCCCCGATCGCGGGAGTTTCGACCGCTCCGATCGCTGGAGAATAAAGAGGAAGAAGATAAGACTTTATTGCCTTCCATCACAGGGAGGAATGTGGGGAATCCACTGTGGTGGATGTTTATGCTAACTTTTATGTTGCTGTGTGTCTTGTTGCTTTTTTGCTACGGCTGCATGGTAAATCAAATTGCTTATATGTTTTTACATACTTGGCTAACAAATTAATTACAAAACCATTACAATACAATAGTCTGATTTTAGTTTAGTTTCAAGATACAGTGCAGAAACAGGCCCTTCAGCTCACCGAGTCCGCACACCGACCAGCGATTCCCGCACACTAACACTATCCTACACACACAAGGGACAATTTACAATTTTACCGAAGCCAATTAACCTACAAACCTGTACGTCTTTGGAGTGTGGGAGGAAACCGGAGCACCTGGAGAGAACCCACGCAGGTCACGGGAAGAATGTGCAAACTCCATACAGACAGCACCCGTAGTCAGGATTGAACCAGGGTCTCTGGAGCTGCAAGCACTGTAAGGCAACAACTCCAGCGTACCGCCCCTTGCTGTCTCTTCCTTCAAAAAGAAAACCCTTCAGCATGTTGTAATTGTTTTTGTATCCGCTTCATACAACCTGTATATGTGGGGAAATGGGAAGACAAATAACCTGTCCACAATTGTTCTTTATTATGCTAATGTTAATTGCATTTACTACAAAAAAAAACTCAGCAACTTTTTGAAACTTGACAGATTTTCAGAAGATGTCTTTGTCGTTACTTGAAACAAATCACAATTAGATAACGCATTGTCAAAGCTTCACATTGTGTCTGTGACAGCTCCGCTCCAACTTACACTAACAGCGCAGAATTTTGTGCATATTCTTCTGTCACCAGTTTATTCCGGAATATCAAAAATATTCTCCCGAATTTTGCCACATGCAAATGCTGTCATTTATATCAAAGTAAGTGTAAACTAATGATAACAATGGCCGTGAAGGTGTAGTGAAGTTTCATCATTGAAGAGTCTGCTTTCACACCAGGCATGGGAGCTTGCCAAGATAAATCCCACTGGGGAACATTCAAACTGCAGATGTCTCCTCCCTCATTAATGTTGGCATCAGTTCATTAACAATCTCTTACTAAAATTAATAATGAAAATGCATCATGAAAGAAACCTATACAGTATTCATCCAATATTCTTTAATCTTAAGATTGCCACCTTAAATACGAGCAGTCTAGACACGGCACTATCCCGTTGCTCAGGGTTATAATGGTTGTATTTATAGAGGGTTTAAGGTAATACAAGCTTGGATTTGAGCTAACAATGAGGCTATGGGAAATCAAATGGCCGTGGGACTTATCATCGCCCGCCTGGGGCTTGGACATCGGGAGAGACATGGAGAGCAGGGGAGAGAAAAGACTTTGCCTTCCATCACAGTGGGTCCACTGTGATGGATGTTTGTGTGAATTAAATTGTGTGTATGTCTAGGAAATTGTCTTTGTTTGTATGGCTGTGGAAACAGAATTTCGTTTGAGCCTCACTGAGGCTCAAATGACAATAAATTGTATTGTATTGTATGTAAGGCATGGGGCTTGAGTGTTCATTCTAGATGCTTAGACATGGACCTTGTGTAAACTACATTGCAGACAGCCTGGCAGAAGAATGTGTAGGAAGGAACTGCAGATGCTGGTTTAAATCGAAGATGCTCACAACAGCGGGACAGGCAGCATCTCTGGAGAGAAGGAATGGGTGATGTTTTACCTCATCTACTGTATCCACTGTTCCAGATGTGGACTCCTGTATATCGGCGAGACCTAGCGCAGGCTCGGCGATCGTTTCGTTGAATACCTTCGCTCAGTCCGCCTTAACCTATCTGATCTCCCGGTTGCTCAGCACTTTAACTCCCCCTCCCATTCCCACACTGACCTTTCTGTCCTGGGCCTCCTCCATTGTCAGAGTGAGGCCCAGCGCAAATTGGAGGAACAACACCTCATATTTTGCTTGGGCAGCTTACACCCCAGCGGTATGAACATTGACTTCTCTAACTTCAAGTAACCCTTGCTTTCCCTCTCTCTCCATCCCCTCCCCCTTCCCAGTTCTTCCACTACTCTTACTGTCTCCGACTACATTTTATCTCTGTCCCGCCCCCTCCCCTGACATCAGTCTGAAGAAGGATCTAGACCTGAAACGTCACCCATTCCTTCTCTCCAGAGATGCCGCCCGTCCTGTTGAGTTACTCCAGCGTTTTGTGTCTACCTAGCAGAAGCCTTTTCCTGCATACTTGAGTTACAGGGAATGTTCATGAAAAATGAAGCATCCTACACTATGACTGAAATGTCTGATTTTACTTCTAACTAGTAAGAAAGCAGCAGTTTGTCAGTCAGGTTTGTTTTTAGCAGTAACTGTTGCATTAGGTTGTGTAGGAAGGAACTGCAGATGCTGGTTTACACCGAAGATAAACACAAAATGCCAGAGTAACTCAGCGGGACCGGCAGCGTCTCAGTAGCGAAGGAACGGGTGACGTTTCGGGTCGAGACCCTTCTTCAGACTTTGTCTGCTCTCTTCAGCTGATGTAGACGTTTCCAGATTACTACTTCAAGCAAATGTGCCCACATTTAGAGAGTGATCATTCATAACAACGTATCGACTGTGGCATCAGTCCCTGGGCCATGGTTGCTGTGTGTGATGCCAGTGATGGTTTTGTAGGTCAAGACCAGGTCTGCTTTACCTTCTGCCCCACCGTGAGGATGTAGAGCGTGAGTTCTTCAATGCATAAAATGGACCTGATCTTCCACTTATATAGTTTCAGTTCAGTTTAGTTTATTGTCACGTGTACCGAGGTACAGCGAAAATCTTTTGTTGCGTGCTAACCAGTCAGCAGAACAACTAAACGTACTTGAATACAATCGAGCCATTTTCTGAGGCCTCCTTTGGTCATGGCTGACCATGGGTGTCTCCAGGGTTGGAGGACACCTGAGCGTGACTTTATTTAACGTGGGGAGACTGGGGCACAGACAGCCACCCCACGGTCCTTGACAGATCTGGGTCAGGATCCAGTGGCATGGAGTCCAAGACGACCGGAGACCCTTTTCTGCTGCAGCCTTCATCCGCCTTCCCAGCCGTTGTGACGCTCCACTAAGGTCAGCCGTCGTCCTCCGCCTGTTCCACCGTTGAGGTCTTGGTTGGATTGGCTCTTTGTCAGAGACCTCCCCCTTGACCTTACCACCATGGGTGGCCCTACCAGGAGCATAGCTCCAGACGGCATCGCTCTCAGAATCTCAGGACCACACAAGCTTCTCCACCACGACAAGGTGATAATCCACGGAGAAGATCGAGCCATCTACACTGTACAGATTCATGGTAAGGGAATAACTGTAATCATGTGTTGTCTTTCTGCTGACTGGTTACAGTGCAACAGAAGCTTTTCACTGTACCTCGTCCCATGTGACAATAAACTGAACTCAAAAATGCATGGTGGTTCCGGCCAAAGTGTAAGTAATATCTAACTGCATTTGAAATAACATCAAAAACATTCACAAAAATGACACCAGTCAAATAGTGGAGTAAATCAGCTCGATTGTTAATTAAAATGGTGTTTCTGGTTTTGTTCACGAATGCTGCTGGACTCTGTGTAAAATGCAAGATTAATTATAACCTTTCCAGACGTAAACTTTTAATATTAAAACTTGACAACAACTGCTCTGTGCTGCTTGTGGCTTGTGTTAAGCCGGAAACCATGGCAACACAATGCACCCTGATAAATATATATCTGTTTGCCATTTATTAAAATTCACCCGTCGGCATTCACGCTGAACGGTGGCAGCAGAGTCCGACGTTGGGGTTTATCGTGGACCCGGCAACATCACACTTTTATAAAAAACATACGTGGGATGTAACGGAGTGTGTAGGAAGGAACTGCAGGTGCTGGTTTACACCGAAGATAGACACAAAATGCTGGAGTAACTCGTTTTGAAACTTGACTCATTTCACTGTGGTCCTGATTGCACGACTCGTTCTCACCTTCCCCTCAGCCAGCGATGAACCATTCTACATTCCCTCAATCTGTCTTTCATTCTCCTTCCCATTCCCACATGGACCTTTCTGTCCTCAGTCTCCTCCATTGTCAGAGTGAGTCTAAACGCAAATTGGAGGATCAACCTCATATTTCGCTTACAGCCCAGTGCTATGAATATTGATTTCTCTAACTTCAGGTAGCCCCGGCATTCCCTCTCTCTCTATCCCTCCCCCACCCAAGTTGCACCAGCTTCTCATTTTCACCCTACAAACAGCTGACAATGGCCTGTTTCCTTTATCATCATAACTTTTCTGCATATCTTTCAATCATTGTTCTTTATCTCTCTACATCACCCTCTATATCTCTCGTTTCCCTCATCCCTAACCAGTCTGAAGAAGGGTCTCGACCCGAAACCTCACCCATTCCTTTTCTCAAGAGATGCTGCCTGTCCCGCTGAGTTACTCCAGCAGTTTGCGTCCATCTATCTTTGTGATATGCAACTACAGGCCCCACGTGTATATATTGTGTGGGAGCAGTGAGTTTGTGAGGACTATTACCATTTCAGTTTCTCTCTTTGACCAGTACTGTACTATTTATGGGCGGCATGGTGGCGCAGCGGGTAGTGCAGCTGCCTCACAGCGCCACAGGCCCGGGTTACCAACCTGCCCTCGGGCACTGTCTGTGTGGAGTTTGCATGTTCTCCCCAAGACTGCGCATGCGTTTTCTCCGGGTGCTCCGGTTTCCTCCCATATCCCAAAGACGTGCGGGTTTGTGGGTTGATCGGCCCCTCTGTAAATTGCCCCCTAGTGTGTGGGGAGTGGATGAGAAAGTGAGATAACTAGTGTGAACAGGTGATCGCTGGTCAGCATGGACTCAAAGACATTTGCCAAAGGGCCTGTCTCCATGATATTTCTCTAAACTAAACTAAACTAAGCTTGATAAAGGGTTATATTTACAGCTTCAAACTTCTCTGAAGTTATACTTGTGTTTGTGATGCAAAGTTACTTACTGCCCGACCCTTTGTGACTTGTTTAGCTACAAACTCGGACCACCAGCTAACATGTGTCGTAGAAGATGGGATGACAGCTCTGACTAATGCAAGGGATCAGAACAATGCAGGTTGGTGAAAGCAGTCTGCTGCTCGATGTGTTGTGACCATCTGATATACCATGCTCTAATTTAATCACATGGCTCTTTAGAGCAGTTACCAACAGCTGTGCCTGAGTAATATTTTTACAGAATTAGCTGTGTGTTATATGTAAAACGATATGCTTTAAGTTCAGTTATTGCAAACAACAAGCTAAGAAAATGAATCACATTCTGGAAATAGATCTGGTTTGAAATCCACACTGTACAGAAAATGAATTTAGAGGAGAAATTGGTTGTTTTCTTACAGTGACATATTTTCAATTAAGAGGGTCTGGAGAGACTAGAAATAGTTGTGGCCCGCTGTTGCAGCGAAGATTTGTGTACAATGGTGGTCTGATCGTGGAAGAACACCTCCCTGTGTTTGATCAGGCACCATTTTGCATAAATGCCACAATAACCTTTCAGTGAATTAAGATTGCTTTATTGTTGTGTGGAGCCGGTCACAAACGTTGAGAGCACCCTCTGATGGGCTGATGTGAGAACTGTTGCTACCTGCAAGTGAAAAATGAGAGAGAGCTGTACCATCTGCAATCACTGATACAGAATAAAGGGAATAACGTTTAGTGCAAGATAAAGTCTAGTAAAGTCTGATTAAAGATGTACTGGCAACAAGGCCTCATTACTCTCTGCAGCATAAGAGGCCGATTGATGTAACTGTGCACAAATACATATATAGTAATCAATGACAATAAGTTAATGATCAGTAAGTTGATACAAATACATCGATAGATGCTCCTGAACACATCATCAGTGATGTAACCTGGGGTCATTGGGTGTTTCGGGTCTTTCAACATCAGACACCCTCACCCAGACCACGACTTGTGTTCAGGTGGCATTCGCTCCTCCCCATGGACCTCCTCTCCTGATCCAGAGCCATCTCGAGGCCTTCTCCGCTACCTCTGTGATGTTCTTGATGGCCCTTCTCCTCGCCACTCCGTTGATGCCCAGTGCACTCAAGGCTTTGTAGAGCGATTGCCCTGCAAAACCTCTGCAGCCAACCTCGATGGGCGTACACCTTGCCTTCCAGGGTAACCAGACTATAATAGTGCAAAACCAAACATCAGTCTGAAGAACCCGAAATGTCGCCAATTCCTTCTCTCCATAGATGCTGCCTCACCCGCTGAGTTTCTCCAGCATCTTTTGTCTAACTTCGATTTTTCCAGCATCTGCAGTTCTTTCTTAAAATTGTTTTGTCTACAACAAAAACAATGATCGAGATAGATCATGGCAGCTGAGGTAGGATTGAGGTTGGTATTGTGCAGTGTTCAAGAGCCTGATCATTGCTGGGAACATAGAGGTCTCGCTTTTCATGTTCCTGCACCTTCTCAATGGTGGTAGGGAGAAGATTGGGGCCTTGGTGACATTAGCTATCTTTTTGAGGCAGATATTAGTTTCCTTCTGTAGATCCCTTGGATTGTGGGGAGGTCAGTACCCATGATGGAGTGGGCAGGTTTGGGTAGTGTCCACCACTCTCTGTAGGCTCCTTCGTCACTGGGGATCCGAGTTGCCAGGCCAAGCTTTTCCGGTACCATGCAGTCTGCTCTCGACAGTGCACCTGGAGCGAGTACTCGTTGAACTGAGTCTCCTCAATCTTCTGAGGTAGCAGAGTTGTTGATGACTTGTTGAGCATTCTTTACCATCGCATCAAAGGACTAATTTGGCCCAGGACAAATGTTCATAGATTAGCTTATTGTGGAAAGACTTGTTTACAGACCAAATGCAACAGTGGAACAGGGAGAAGGGAAAGCAGTTCTTGCAGGAGGGAAAGTGTGAAGGAATACTGCCCAGATAAACATGCAAATCCTAGTCAGCTAGAATGACTGGAAACACATGAAACTGCAGATGCTCCAGCACAGTATGTCTTTGCCTGGTAATGCCTGTTTAATTTAGAGATACAAATAATAATATAGTGTTTTGCAGTTCAGAGTTCAGAGTTTATTTGTTGTGTTTAATAGCCTGACGGCTGTGGGGAAGCTGTTCCTGAACCTGGACATTGCAGTCTTCAGGCTCCTGTACCTTCTTCCTGATGGCAGTGGTGAGATGAATGTGTGGCCAGGATGGTGTGGGTCCTTGATGAATTTGGCAGCCTTTTTGAGGCAGCGACTACGATAGATCCCCTCGACGGTGGGGAGGTCAAAGCCGGTGGTGGACTGGGCAGTGGTCACAACCTTTTGTTGTCTTTTTCACTCCTGGACGTTCAAGTTGCCGAACCAGGCCACGATGCAACCAGCCAGAATGCTCTCTACTGTGCACCTGTAGAAGTTTAGGAGAATCCTCTACCATATGCCGAATCTCCGTAATCTTCTCAGGAAGTAGAGTCGCTGATGTGTCTTCTTTACAATTGCATCGGTGTGCTGGGTCCAGGAAAGATCTTCAGATATATGCACGCCCAGGAATTTGAAGCTCTTGACCCTCTCCACCATCGTCCCGTTGATATAAACGGGATTGTGGGTCCTCATCCTTCCCCTACTAAAGTCAACAATCAGTTCCTTGGTTTTGCTGGTGTTGAGGGCCAGGTTATTGCGCTGGCACCATTAGGTCAGTCGGTCGATCTCTCTTCTATACTCAGACTCGTCCCCATCAGTGATACGTCCCACAACAGCGGTGTCATCAGCGAACTTGATGATGGAGTTCGCACTATGGCCGGCTACACAGTCATGAGTATAGAGTGAGTACAGCAGAGGGCTGAGCATGCAGCCTTGAGGTGCTCCTATACTATTTGTTATCGAGGATGAAGTGGTTCCTCGAATTTGAACAGAATGTGGTCTGTGGATGAGGAAGTCGAGGATCCAATTGCAGAGGGATGCGCAGAGACCCAGTTCCATGAGCTTGGTAACCCGCTTGGAAGGGATGATGGTATTAAACGCCGAGCTGTAGTCTATAAACAACAGCCTGATATAGGTGTTTTTATTGTCCAAGTGGTCCAGTGCGGAGTGGAGAGTCACAAATGGGCCCTTCGGCCCACTGAATCCGTCCCGACCAGCGATCACTAGCACTATCCTAGACGCAAGGGATAGTTTTATCGATAATTAACCGACAAACCTGCACGTCTTTGGAGTGTGGGAGGGAAACAGAGCACCCGGTGAAAACCCACGCCGGTCACGGGGAGAACTTACAAACTCCGTACAGACAGCACCCGTAGTCGGGATCGAACCCGGGTCTCTGGCGCTGTGAGGCAGCAGCTCTACCCGCTGCACCACCGTGCCACCCGAGTGAAAGGGGCTGGGGTTGAGGGAGATGTCAGCCAGCAGAATGAGGGTGTTGGTGGAGGGGCAGGGTGTGGGTGTGGACTCCCGGTTCAGGGTGGAGGTGTACGCTGCCTCTGGGAGTTATTGTCTTGGAATCAATGGAATGAATTACAGAGACAGTGTACATTTAACACCATGGGCACAGTGTCTGCACATTCTGATTAGAGATTCCTCATCACAATTATTATTCATTTCAAGAGGTAAGACAGCGCCTCGAATCAATATGTAGATAATTGCAGCAGTCGTCAGTATTTCAAGTATGTTGTGTGTGTACGCTCCATTTTGTCTACGAACACTCAAGGTAAACATTCATAGTCATTCAGGATAACACTGCAGCCTTTCCAACACCGTAAATATTTACTCACCCCCCCTCACCATCCACCCCCCACCCCCCACCTCCCAACCCCATACCCCCCAGTCCTCACCCCCCACCCCCACCTCCCAACCCCTCACCCCCCACCCCCACACCACACCGAACCCCCAACCCCCACCACCCAACCCCTCACACCCCAGTCCTCACCCCCCACCTCCACACCACACACTGAACCCCCAACCCCCCACCCCCACCTCCCAACCCCTCACCCCCACACCACACACCGAACCCCCAACCCCACACCTCCCCACCCCCCACCCCCACACCACACACCGAACCCCCGAACCCCCAACCCCCCACCCCCACACCACACACCACACACCGAACCCCCAACCCCCCCCCCCTCACCCCCACCCCCCACCCCCACACCACACCGAACCCCCAACCCCCCACCCCCACACCACACACCTAACCCCCAACCCCCCACCCCCACCTGCCCAACCCCTCACCCCCCACCCCCCACCCCCACACCACACACCGAACCCCCAACCTCCCACCCCCACCTCCCAACCCCCCACCCCCACACCACACACCACACACCGAACCCCCAACCCCCCACCCCCACCTCCCAACCCCGCACCCCTCACCCCCCAGTCCTCACCCCCCACCCCCACACCACACACCACACACCGAACTACCAGTCGAGAGCATGCTGACCGGTTCCATCGTGGCTTGGTTCGGCAACTTGACCGCCCAGGAACGGAAAAGACTACAAAAAGTAGTAAACACTGCCCAGTCCATCATCGGCTCTGACCTTCCTTCCATTGAGAGGATCTATCACAGTCGCTGCCTCAAAAAGGCTGGCAGCATCATCAAGGACCCACAACATCCTGGCCACACACTCATCTCCCTGCTACCTTCAGGTAGAAGGTACAGGAGCCTGAAGACTGCAACGTCCAGGTTCAGGAATAGCTACTTCCCCACAGCCATCAGGCTATTAAACACAACTTCAAACAAAAATTTGAACTTAAATAGCACATTGCACTTGATATGCTTATTTATGTGTGTGTATATATATATATATATATTCAATGGTATATGGACACACTGATCTGTTCTGTATTCATGCCTACTATGTTCTGTGTGCTGAAGCAAAGCAAGAATTTCATTGTCCTATCTGGGACACACGACAATAAACTCTCTTGAATCATGAATCTCTAGGTGACGTTTCACAGAGTGCTGGAGTAACTCAGCGGGTCAGGCAGCATCTGTGGAGAACATGGATAGGTGACGTTTCACAGAGTGCTGGAGTAACTCAGCGGGTCAGGCAGCATCTGTGGAGAGAAGGACGTTCTGCAGCAGACTGAAGAAGGGTCTCGACCCGAAACGTCACCCGTTCCTTCTCTCCAGAGAAGCTGCCTGTCCCGCTGAGTTACTCCAGCATACCAAGGCTACAATAATGCTGGGTCCCACATTCATACAGAACTCAAGAAGTCCCTAACGTCTTCTGTCAACTTCAGGTTACGACTCATCTTCAGACCCTTCAGCGTTTAATTTGAGTTCATTGGTTGGAGGAATGAGAAATCACACTTGGTCTTCAGCCCACCGACTCCGTCTGAAGAAAGTTCCCGACCTGAAGAGTCAACTATCCATGTCCTCATTAAGTTCTAGGAGCAGGATTGGGCCATTCGGCCCATCAAGTCTACTCCACCATTCAATCATGGCTGATCTATCTCACCCTCCTAACCCCATTCTCCTGCCTTCTCCCCATAACCCCTGACACCCGTACTAATCAAGAATCTATCTATCTCTGCCTTAAATATATCCATTGACGGCCCCCACAGCCTTTTGTGGCAAAGGATTCCACAGATTCACCACCTTCTGACTAAAGAAATTCCTCCTCATCACCTTCCAAACCGATCATCCTTTAATTCTGAGGCTGTGCCCTCTAGTCCTAAACTCTCCCACTAGTGGAAACAGCCTCCACATCCCAACTTGAAAGCATAATGATTGTAGATAAAGGCTGGATCCCCCCACCAGAGCACTGTCACTTCATCATCTCTTCCCAAGGGCACGTATGGATAGGTAGGCAATAGGTGCAGGAGTAGGCCATTCGGCCCTTCGAGCCAGCACCGCCATTGTCTACCGGCCTTGCAACCGCGGTCTACATCCCATCAACAACGGAAATCAAAGAGCAGAAATGTCTTTTATACTTAAATCTATGCCAATATAATTGTGTATTTATGATACTAAATTTCAATCGAGTCGATACAAGTTTGTTGTAGATATCTACACGTAGCTGACTCTGACAGCATTGATTTCATTCATTGATGTATAATTGTGTTTGTCCTTCATTAATTTACCTGGCCACCAATCGGAGGCCAGTCTCACTATTATCTGACTGGTTGCAGGTATAGATTTGTTGCTGATTTATCTTTGCCTTCTAACGTGACATTGACTGAGAAAATATTTATTTTAATGAATATATTAGATTTGGGCCTTGGAGGCTTCAGGAAGCTGTGGATGAAACTGTGCGTTGATGCTTAAAGTCTCGACCGTGACAACATTGGTCTTTGCCACTGTTGGCTTTTGGGGATATAAGATTGGTCAGGGACATGACTTTCTGGGTGTGAAGTTTCATGTTTATTCCAGCAGAACCTTCCTCAACAGCCTCAATCAGGGCCGCACGGTGTCGCAGAGGTAGAGTTGCTGCCTCACAGCACCAGGGACCCCGGTTCAATCCTGACTACGGGTGCTGTCTGTATGGAGTTTGTACATTCTCCCCGTGACCTGCGTGGGTTTTCTCCGGTTTCCTCCCACACTCCAAAGACATGCAGGTTTGTAGATTAATTGGCTTGGTATAAATGTGAAATTGTCACTAGTGTGTGTAGGGTAGTGTTATGGGCCTGTCCCACTAACGCGACTTTTTCGGCTACTAACAGCACCCGTCAAAGGTCGTTGCAGGTCACCGAAAATGTTCAACATGTTGAAAAATCTTCACGAGTCTTCCCGTGCTTACCTGCCTTGAGCGAGTCTTCCCGAGTACCTGCCGTTAGCGTAACGAGCCGCTAAGAGACGTCCCCGAGCTCCGACGCACCCGCTGCGTTCATTCTCCGTGCTTACCACGAGTTTCTTTTTTCTTTAAACTCGGGAGAGCACTTGGAATGAACTCGTACCGTGGGACAGGGGTATAATGATGAACAGATACCGGTATACCAGAACCAAATACTGTCGGTCAATAAGAACAAATATGTACAAATCCAGAATCAACAAATTCACCCCCTGGGTCGGTGAAATTCCCCCCCGTGGGTGTAAATTCATCCCAGGTTGGGAATCCTTGATCTAAATCAAAACATTGGGAGGAACTGCAGATTCTGGTTTGTACTGAAGATAGACACAAATTGTTGGAGTAACTCAACGAGTCAGGCAATCTCTCTGGAGAAAGTGATAGGTGATGTTTTGGGTCGGAACCCTTCTTCAGACACAATCTGAGTATGAATGAGTCTGAAGAAGGGACTCGACCCGAAATGTCACCTGCTCCTTTTCTCCAGAAATGTTGCCTGACCCGCTGAGTTACTCCAGCACTCTGTGAAACGTCACCTATCCATGTTCTCCACAGATGCTGCCTGACCCGCTGAGTTACTCCAGCACTCTGTGAAACGTCACCTATCCATGTTCTCCACAGATGCTGCCTGACCCGCTGAGTTACTCCAGCACTCTGTGAAACGTCACCTATCCATGTTCTCCACAGATGCTGCCTGACCCGCTGAGTTACTCCAGCACTCTGTGAAACATCACCTATGCATGTTCTCCAGATTCTGCCTGACACGCTGAGTTACTCCAGCACTCTGTGTCTATCTTCCCCTCTCTTGCATAATATAGGCAGGAGAATGGGGTTAGGAAGGAGAGATATATCAGCCATAATAGAATGGCGGAGTAGACTTGATGGGCCGAATGGCCTAATTCTTTCCTATCACTGATGACCTTATTATTAATGTTGGAAGCTGCCTCCAGCATGAGTTTACTCAACTGGGTGGAACTGTTTGGATGGTGGGATATTAAATATTGGGACAGCTTTGTATGCACATTGTGTGATTATTCTGCATGTAGCAGTCGGGTGTAGAGGCTAGAATGGTCCGCGATTACCCACCTCATCACTGGATATTGAGAATGGTGGGGAAAACTCCACAACTGTCCACAATACCCTGTTATACCTCATGTCAGCCCATTCCACATGACAACCACAAATCAGGCAAAAGGGCCTCCTGAAAATGTGCTATTATAAAGAGTTTGTTCATACATTGCCAGGGACCTTCATAATTTGCTTGCCCCCTGGAGGACCTGTGAGTTATGGGTCTTTCATATGCTTGGAAGGATCCCGCTTATCATTTGTTCTCACAGAGTTACTCTATATTTATTACCTTCCAATGCACAACACCTCACCATCTGGTCCATGTGCGTGCAAGGGAAGAGAGAGATTAGATACAAAATGAATTTTTAATAATGGATTCTCAAGTTAAAAAGGTTTGGGCAGCAACCTTATAGTGCAGTGAATCACAGTTATTGGACGGGCGATTGTGTCGAAAACAAACCACCACATCCTGAAGCGATGCAGGTAGTGAGAGAGAAACGACAATGTGATCACTCCAGTCAAGAATGGCCACAGCAAGACAAGGAGTGCTATTTATGTCAGAGGCTTTTCTGTTTTGTTAAATATATATATATATATATATGTTTGGCTTTTCTCTGATCTCTGATGTTTGGGTTGAAATATTATTGTGCGATTTCAACTGTGGATATTCTGAAAGTTCCTGTCAGTGGGGAACTAAACAACGTAAATCATTAACACCACATCATACAGAAAAATACATTTCAAACTACAATTATTATTCAAGAGATGTCTTATTCCCACTGAGGATAAACTGGATTTCTCTATGTTCCAGAATTATCTTTTCAGTTCCAGAATTATCTTTTGAGTTCCAGAATTACCTTGTGATTTCTAGAATTTTCTCCTGTGTTCCAGAATGATGTGGGAGATCTTGGTGCATTACAGAGGTGATGTGTGATTGGGGTTGTAATTGTAGTGGCCAATCCCATAGGTCACACTATCTCTGATTAGCCTTTAATCACCATGGAGGGCACACGTGGGCCATGTGACAGTGGTGTATCCCACAGCACACCTGTACCAGGTACTGTCTCTGATGAAACCACACGATACGATACGATGGAACTTTATTTATCCCAGGAAGGAAATTGATCTGCCAACAGTCGTAAAAACACAAAACTTGAAATTAAATGGTGATGAGTGGAAAGGATTGGGGATGTGCATCGTGGAGGGGGTGATTCAGCCGTGCTGTATCCCACATCCCACCAACACCAGATGCCCACAAAATACTTTGCCTACAACTCCATCCATGGCGTGTACTATGGCTCGTTGTGTTGGAAGTCCCATCACCAGTAGTCTGGTGTCTGAGCTGTGGGCTGAGTTCGATGCTGGTGGAATCAGGTAAGTTATGACTAGTGATATGTCTTCTAAATAATATTGGATTGCTATGGACAATTATAGTGTAAGCACATTTTACACAGAAGCTCACAAAGCAAATAACAAGCGTTTTTACCCTGTGGTGTGCAAATCTAAAGCTGTAATCTGAGGTGGGAAATGGACAAATATTTTGGATTGGAATCTTTTTAAAGGCTGAAGGAATAGAGGGGAGAAAGCTGGGTCAGAGAGATGAGGGGAGGGGTGGGGCCGGGTTTTGCTGCCTGACCCACTGAGTTCCTCTAGCCGTTTATTTTAGTTTAGTTTAGGCTAGAGATACAGCGTGAAAACAGGTCCTTCGGCCCATCGAGTCTGCACCGACCAGTGATCCCCACACACTAACACTATCCTACACCCCCCCCCCGGGGAAAACCTATGCCGTTACGAGGAGAATGTACAAATTCCATACAGACAGCACCCGTGGTCGGGATCGAACCCACGTCTCCGGTGCTGCAAGCGCTGTCAGGCAAGCAACTCTTCCGCTGCGCCACCGTGCCGTTTTGTATTCCAGATTTCAGCATCTGCATTCTCTTGTGTCTAAAGTTTGTTCACAGGGAAAGATGACTAAGTCTGACAACACGGACAGACAGGGTGAAGGAGAAACTATGCTTGCCTTTATCCGTCGAGTCATCGAGTGTAAGATCTGCGATGTCGTCTACACAAGGGTTGTGAGGCTGCTCTTGGAGTAGTGCGTGCAGTTCTGGCAACAAGTTGGGATTAAGCTGGGGAAGAGATTCACAAAGATGTTGCCTGGACTGGAGAGCTACAACGAGAGATTGGATGAATTGGGTTTGCTTTCCCTGGAGCATTAGAGGCTGAGGGTCTAATAAGGCGCTGGTCCTCCTGGGAACAAGCTGGTCAGGCCGCATGTCAAGATTGAAGATTTAATGTCATTGTCCCATGTACTGATTAAGGTACAGTGACATTTGAGTTACCATACAGCCATACTAGGTAAAAAGCAAAAATACACACGGCAGATAAAATAAAGTTTCACATAAACATCCACCACAGTGGAATCCACATACCTCACGGTGATGGAAGGCAATAAAGTTCAGTCATCTTCCTCCTTTGTTCACCCGTGGTCGGGGCAGTTGAACTGGGGCCGTTGCCGACGGTCCGCTGTTCAAGCCCTCTCGTCACGACGATCGAAACTCCGGCGTCGGGACGGATCGGAACACTCATGGTGCTCCCGAGTCGGCCGCTTCTTACCGGAGACCGCTGCTTCGCGGTGTTATCCGGCGATCCTCGGCAAAAGATCCCAGTCTCCGTGATGGCATGTCCACGCCGCACCCACGGCTTGAAGCTCCGGGCCGGTCTCCAGGAAAGGCCGCACCACTCCACGTTGTAGGCCGCAGGGGGGGACGGAGACGCAACACGGAGAAAGATCGCATCTCCGTCGAGGTAAGTGACTGGATGTGAGCGATTTTAGGCGCAATATCTGTGGAAGGATATCTGAGGAAGGGTCTCGACACGAAACATCACACATTACTTCTCTCCAGAGATGCTGACTGTCCCGCTGAGTTACTCCAGCTTTGTGTCTATCTGAGGAAGGATGTGCAGGTTCTGGAGAGAGTCCAGAGGAGGTTTACAAGAATGATCCTAGGAATGAGTGGGTTAATTTATGATGAGCGTTTTATGACACTGGGCCTGTACTCGCTGGAGTTTAGAAGAATGAGGGGGAACCTCATTGAAACTCACCGTAAAGGCTTGGATAGAGTGGATGTGGGGAGGATGTTTCCACGAGTGGGAGAGTCTAGGACTAGAGGGCACAGCCTCACAAATTAAAGGATGTTCCTTTAGGAAGGAGATTAGAATGAATTTCTTTAGTCAAATGGTCTAATTTTGCTCCTATTACTTATGACCTTATGACTTGATCGGGCTATATAAAATTACGTGAGGCATAGATAGGGTACGTATTCAAAATAATGTTCCTCCCAAGATAAGTGTGACTAGAAAGCTAGAACAGAGGCTGAGGAGTGACCCGACAGGTAGATAAAATTATAAGAGGCGTAGAGAGGCTAGGTTCATGGTCATAGGTTCCAGGAGCAGAATTAGGCCATTCAGCCCATCAAGTCTACTCCGCCATTCTATCATGGCTGATCTATCTCTCCCTCCTAACCCCATTCTCCTGCCTTCTTCCCATAACCCCTGACACCCGTACTAATCAAGGATCTGTCAATCTGCACCTTAAAAATATCCATTGACTTGGCCTCCACAGCTGTCTGTGGCAATGAATTCCACAGATTCACCACCATCTTACTAATGAAATTCCTCCTCATCTCCTTTCTAAAGGAGCATCCTTTAATTCTGTGGCTGTGCCCTCTAGTCCTAGACTCTCCCACTAGTGGAAACATCCTCTCCACGTCCACTCTATCCAAGCCTTTCACTAGTCAGGTAGTCAGAATCATTTACTTATTTTTTTTAAATCAAAAAATGTATTCAATTAATAATATTTCCACTACAATAAAACAAGCCAGAACCCACCACCATAACACAATACAAACATATATCCATAATAAACTATTATACAACTATGATATAATCCTTATTGAGGATACATTCAACACCCTGCGGAGCCCAGCGGTCCCGGAACTCCCTCAGGGTGCCCGTGGACGGGGCGTATTCCCTTTCTAACCGCACCCGGGCACGGACGTAACCCCGGTAAAGGGGCAGCAGCCGGCTCGGATAGAGTCCTCCACCGCCTGGCGCCGTGACTCACGGATGGCCAGCTTGGCCAGGCCCAGGAGCAAGAATCTTTTACTTATGGCAGGGTTATCAATAACTCAAGAACATAGGTTTAAGGTGAGAGATAGGAGTTTTGATGAGAATTATTTTTTACACAGAGTGTGGTTGGTAATTGGGACTAGAGGAGGTGAAGGAATCATTTGTGTTTGAGAGATATTTAGACTGGTTTAAAACAAAGATGGACACAAAAAGCTGGAGTAACTCAGTGGAACAGGCAGCATCTCTGGAGAGAAGGAATGGGTGACGTTTCGGGTCGAGACCCTTCTTCAAACTGACAGATATTTAGAAAGGCAAATCATACACAATGTATTTAGTCAGGCCACATAGGATGTGTGAAGATGGGCTTAAAGGTCAGCATGGACATGGCGGGCCGAATGGCTGTAAAAATCAAAGCCACCACCACATTAATATATTTATTAACACGGAAGCTGACATTTGTATATGGGTGTGTAAGCACATGTGAACTTGCCTCTGTGGGAAGTGTACTGGTTTGGCCCCAGTTACCAGGGACTACAGGAATGTGATATCCCAGTTACTGCCGAGACAAAAACGAAAGTATTTCTGAGCAGGAGCAGAGTTCTGATCATTTGAAAGTTTAATGTGTTCTTGCAAGTTGACGTATCCGGTGAGTGTCACCAACATGATTACTTTCATACTCTGTAAACGAAGCAAAGAGCAGTATACCACAGATGTGTAGATACAAGGAATCTATTCAGGATCCTTCAAACCGGCTGAATGACGACATGAATGACTTTATATGAAAATCATTTCTGAAGAACAGGCATCATTTAATCCATGAATGTCTGATAGACCCCTCAGTCATTTAACAAGCCTTTTGATTGTGTCTTGGAAAGCAGTGACAGGATCGGTCAAAGTCAGCATGGATTTATGAAGGGGTAATCATGCTTGACTAATCATCTGGAATTTTTTGAGGATGTAACAAGTAGAATGGATAAGGGAGAGCCAATGGATGTGGTGTATCTGGATTTTCAAAAAGCCTTTGACAAGGTCCCACACAAGAGATTAGTGTGCAAAATTAGAGCACATGGTATTGGGGGTAGGGTATGGACATGGATAGAGAACTGGTTGGCAGACAGGAAGCAAAGAGTAGGAATTAACGGGTCCTTTTCAGAATAGCAGGCAGTGACCAGTGGGGTGCCGCAAGGCTCGATGCTGGGACCCCAGTTGTTTACAATATATATTGACGATTTAGATGAGGGAATTAAATGTAACATCTCCAAGTTTGTGGATGACACAAAGCTGGGTGGCAGTGTGAACTGTGAGGAGGATGCTATGAGGCTGCAGCGTGACTTGGACGGGTTGGGTGATTGGGCAGATGCATGGCAGATGCAGTTTAATGTGCATAAATGTGAGGTTATCCACTTTGATGGCAAGAACAGGAAGGCAGATTAATATCTGAATGGTGTCAGATTAGGAAAAGGGGAGGTGCAACGAGACATGGGTGTGCTTGTACATCAGTCACTGAAAGTAAGCATGCAGGTACAGCAGGCAGTGAAGAAATCTAATGACATGTTGACCTTCATTGCGAGAGGATTTGAGTTTAGGAGCAAGGAGGTCCTACTGCAGTTGTACAGGGCCCTGGTGAGACCGCACCTGGCATATTGCATGCACTTTTGGTCTCCTAATTTGAGGAAGGACATTCTTGCTATTGAGGGAGTGCAGCGTAGGTTCACCAGGTTAATTCCCGGGATGGCGGGTCTGACATGTGATGAAAGAGTGGGTCGACTGGGCTTGTATTCACTAGAATTTAGAAGGATGAGAGGATATCTTATAAAATTCTTAAAGGATTGGACAGGCTAGATGCAGGAAAAATGTTCCAGATATTGGGGGAGTCTAGAACCAGGGGTCACAATTTAAGAACAAGGGGTTGGCCAATTAGGACTGAGATGTGGAAAACCTTCTTCATCCAGAGAGTTGTGAGTCTGTGGAATTCTCTGCCACAGAAGGCAGTGGAAGCCAATTCACTGGATGTTTTCAAGAGAGAGCTAGATTTACCTCTTGGAGCTAAAGGAATCAAGGGATATGGGGAAAAAGCAGGAACGGGGTACTGATTTTAGATGATCAGCCATGATCATGTTGAATGGCGGTGCTGGCTCAAAGGGCTGAATGGCCTACACCTGCACCTATTTTTCTATGTTTCTATGTCTTTCGAAGCTATCCTGGAAACAGAATGAATATATTGTTCTTCTGTTCCAATTCCAAAGCAGGAACCTGGTTTTGGGTCTGGGGACTAATGGTCCCTGCTAACCACAATGTTTCTAATGGGGATTCAGGGCAGCACGGTGGTGCAGCAGCAGAGTTGCTATCTGACAGCGCTTACAGCACCAGAGACCCGGGTTCAATCCCGAGCAAGGGTGCTGTCTGTACGGAGTTTGTACATGGGTGGGTTTTCTCTGAGATCTTCGGTTTCCTCCCACACTCCAAAGACCCAGAGGTTTGTAAGTTAATTGGCTTGGTATAAATGAAACATCGTCCCTAGTGTATGTAGGGTAGTGTTAGTGTGCGGGGGTCGCTGGTTGGTGCGGACTCGATGGGCCGAAGGGCCTGTTTCTGCGCTGTATCTCTAAACTAAACTAACTGTTCAAAAACACAGGTTATCGCGATTATATTGTATACGTACACAGGTTGTAAAAGGATTTTAAGCAACTCAATCCCCGTTGCGATTTTAGTCAGATACGGTTATCGGTCTTTATCAATGAAGAAAAATCAATAGTCTGTGTTTTGCAGTGCAGTGATTAGGAAATGTGTCAGAAAGAACTGCAGATGTTGGCTTACACCGAAGATAGACATAAAAATGCTGGAGTAACTCAGTGGGACAGGCAGCATCTCTGGAGAGAAGCTATGGGTGGCGTTTCAGGTCGAGACCCTTCTTCAGGAGATGCCTGGTTTTCCCACGTAACAGAAGTTCCGTGGATGAGATCGAACGAGGGAGGAGGTTCCCGGTGAACAGCAAAGATCATAGACTTTGGCTGTGAGCAAGTGACCCCAGAGAAGTAGAAATTACATGTCCAGCAAGACAGTAAGTAGTTCTACTGGTGCAGTCATCTGACCACTCAGATAAGCTTCAATGGGGAACAATAAGAGGCTGGGAATGATGGAATGCAAGGCTGTTAATTGCTGGGAAATGTTTAACATTAAAACCTCGCACCAAATTCCACTGGGACAAAGAGCAATACTTCAAGTTACAAGACATTACCATGGAAATAGTTGCATTTTAAAACATTTTTTTGCAATTACAGTAACATTGAATTTAAACACTGCTAAACATGCGGGTTGGCTGGCATGTATTAATTGCTTGTTTGCAGTGAATGTAATCCTCCATTTGTCTGAGTGCCTTTTAAAACATAAAATAAAATGGGCAATCTGTTCTGAAATGATTAAAGCGCAGAAGTTTACACCTTTATAAAAAATGCACTGACACAGGGTAATAAATGGTTAACTAAACAGTTTTTCAGCAGGATTAATCAAACCTTCCAATAGTGAAATGGTAAATATTATCACTTAGTGTTATTTAGTTCCCATACCCAGTGAAATGTGCTTTTTAAATGAATAGTTGAAAGAATTCTTCTCTTACACATTCTGGCCTCAGATTTCTACCTCCGTTTTTCAAACTGTGGTCAAAAGTAATTTGTTTTCCAAACAAATGTTGCTTTTGAAATGAATGTCTGTGGTTCCGCGCACACCCAGATGTGTTGAGGCTGCATATTTACAGTTCGCTGGCTGACAATATCAATGTTGTCGACTGTATAGCAGGCACAAGAAGCTCAGCGACTGTGTGACATTATCTCCTGGGGTGTAGTAGGATGTCACTCCTGTCTAAATAAAGGATAATACATTTGCAATCCCCGTCTGTGATGCGTTACGTCACCTGGCTTTGTCACCGGACAACACTGGCTGTCATGTTTTCTTTACAAAACCCCGCATGAAATGTGCATCTCAAAAGCATCTTCTAAATGAAACGGCATGACAGAGCCTACATCAGGGGCCTATTACACCAGGACACTCCATCCCCATAAAAACATTACCCAAAAAACATGTTCTGCTGCCTGATCTCCGTACATAACGCTGACCTGTTTAGCTTTTAGATAGAGCTACAACTGTAATGTCATCCATTGTCACAAACAGAACACGCTTTTTTTAAGAGCTTCTTCCCTGCCACAGTGAGACTCTTGGCCAAAACAAAATGAACTGATGTCCTGACCTACCTCATAGCATATCATATTATATCATATTATATTGTCTCCTGGGCCTGTGCAGTTTACAATGCAATCGACACTTTTATATAGGGTTTGTGCAATTTACATTGCTCTCACTTTCCCCTTTATATAGGGTTTTAGGCACTTTCTTTTCTATTTCTAGAGAAGTATATGTTTTTATAGATTATGTGTCTTTCTGTGTGTCTTTTTAATTTGACTTGATTTGACTCTGAACAACCGCACAAGAGTTCCTATGTGTGTAAGCACAAATGGCAAATAAAGTTTTTGACCTTTGACCTTGTAAGTAACAATACCTTGTTTATTTGATGCCTGACAAGTTCAGTAAAAAACATTGATCTTGAGCTATGGGCAAATAGTTTTCATCTGAGAAACATCATCAGCAGCCTTGGCCTAACCTTGTTGATGCTACACAGCTTTAGTCATTTATGTCTAATGATTTTTTACATTAAACCACAGCTTGTTTTAGACCTCTGTGTGTCACAGTAATTTAAGAACCAGTCATTTTGCACATTCCAATCCCATTATTTTGCATTGTTACTGAATAAAGGCTGGTATTATGTTCCTTCTATAAAGGGCAGAAGTGGCCTGAATTTTATCTGGTGAACAAATCAAGCTGGATTATGTTAGCTGAAAAGAATTATGAACTGTGGCAGTGAGCAGATGGGGCTATTTTAAAGGTATCTTTTAGTTCAGAATTCATCGGCTGATATAATACCACATGGTGATTGAAATGTATTTTGGTGGGGTTTATTTTCAGCTTGTAGCAATTATCATTTCAGCAGCATGTATTATGAGATCAAATAGTAATCGAATGCCGTTTCCGAACGTTAGTGCCATGTTATATTGAAGCTGTCAAGGCAGGGTATACAGGCTGTGGGAACGGACTGGGAAAATAATGACTGAAGGCTTTTGGAGATATTGAGCTGTGTCTGGCAAAGGCTTTGACTCATTAGCAGCCCCACAAGAGCGATGCACCAATCCCCTCTGAACAAAGACCAAGGAGCAGGTGATTATCTCAAGTGTGATACCCACATTGAATGGGATGCATTCATCCAAAATCAAAAAAAAAGAAACTTTCTGGATAAAGTGAACATTGGAATTGCTTGGAGCTTGAGCAGTGACACAATGGGGCAAGGTTAGCGGCCGGCAAAGACTCATCTTTGATCTGTTTGCTTTGTCAGTGGGTTTAAGCCCCGGGTTCGGTGGCTTTCTCCATGAGTGGACAATCCAACTCACTGGATGAGTTTAGAGATACAGCGTGGTAACAGGCCATTCGGCCCTCCGATTCCATGCCGACCATCGATCGCCCGCTCACACTAGTTCTATGTTATCCCACTTTCTCATCCACTCTCTACATACTAGGGGGCAATTTACAGAGGGGCCGATTAACCTACTGACCCGCACGTCATTGGGATGCGGGAGGAAACCGGAGCACCCGGAGGAAACCCACGCGGGCACGGAGAGAACGTGCAAACTCCACACAAACAGCACCAGAGGTCAGGATCGAACCCAGGTCTCCCTGGCACTGTGAGGCAGCAGCTCTACCCGCTGCCCTTAATAAGATAGAAAACCTTTCTGGAGTATTCAGAAGAAAACTAACAATGAAACGAGATTTAATAACCGTTTGATCAATCGCAACCAGTGAGTGATGTTCAAGTCATTCTCTTTATATCTGAGATAGGAATATCTGGACAAGTGTGAGAGACAGGATTCCCCTCCAGGCTGCACCCACAGAGGAACCTAAAATGGAAAACAGAGATAAATATTCGTAGCTGTCTATAAACGTCTCTAAATTCCATGTAATGACCAAGAGGGAGACTGTAGAAACATCTGAATAATTCCATTCCTGCATGGTGCATAGATGATGAACGTACCACTTGTAAGTATGTATGCACAGTGATTGGATAAATCACAGATTTAATAATAGATGCACTCTTATATCAGTAAGAACTCTTTAAACTGGAGTATCTTCTGGGGAACGGGCCTGAAAGAGAAAACTCAGTTTTGGTTTCATTCATTGAGAAAATACCTAATTCTTCAATAAATCTGGCCATTTCCATTATAATCACAGCTGGTGATTTTGCAATCATTCACCACGTTATTTAAGAACTTCAGCACAGAATGACGAAATGTCTGTCAAAGTGTACAGGTGTGTGTCGGAAGGAACTGCAAGTGCTGGTTTAAATCGAAGATAGAGACAAAAAGCCGGAGTAACCCAGCATCTCTGCAGAGAAGGAATGGGTGATGTTTCGGGTCGAGACCCTTCTTCAGACCAATGTGTACGGCAGGCAACAGCCTGCAATGGCCCTAGAGGCAATGTCAATAAACCTGGGCAGTTCATTCACACATCCTGCCAAAGGCTTTTACACTAAACTCCTTTCCCATTTCTTAAGGTTCAGATTTATTATTGTCATGTGTAACGAGGAACAGTGAAAAGCTTTGTCATAGAGTGATAGAGTGATACAGTGTGGAAACAGGCCCATCGACCCAACTTGCCCACACCGGCCAACAATGTCCCAGTTACACTAGTCCCACCTGCCTGTGCTTGGTCCATATCTCTCCAAACCTGTCCTATCCATGTACCTGTCGAACTGCTTCTTAAATGTAGGGATAGTCCCAGCCTCAACCTTGTTCCATAAACCCATGAAAAAGTTACCCCTCAGATTCCTATTAAATCTTTTCCCCTTCACCTTGAACTTATGTCCTCTGCTCCTCAATTCCCATACTCTGGGTATCTACCCGATCTATTCCTCTCATGATTTTGTTCACCTCTATAAGATCTCCCCTCATCCTCCTGCGCTCCAAGGAATAGAGACCCAGCCTACTCAACCTCTCCCTATAGCTCACACCCTCTAGTCCTGGCAACATCCACGTAAATCTTTTCTGAACGCTTTCAAGTTTGATAATATCTTTCCAATAACATGCAGCCCAGAATTGAACACGATATTCTAAATGCGGCCTCACCAACGCCTGATACAACTGCAACATAGAAACATAGAAATTAGGTGCAGGAGTAGGCCATTCGGCCCTTCGAGCCTGCACCGCCATTCAATATGATCATGGCTGATCATCCAACTCAGTATCCCGTACCTGCCTTCTCTCCATACCCTCTGATCCCCTTAGCCACAAGGGCCACATCTAACTCCCTCTTAAATATAGCCAATGAACTGGCCTCAACTACCCTCTGTGGCAGAGAGTTCCAGAGATTCACCACTCTCTGTGTGAAAAAAGTTTTTCTCATCTCGGTTTTAAAGGATTTCCCCCTTATCCTTAAGCTGTGACCCCTTGACCTGGACTTCCCCAACATCGGGAACAATGTTCCTGCATCTAGCCTGTCCAACCCCTTAAGAATTTTGTAAGTTTCTATAAGATCCCCTCTCAATCTCCTAAATTCTAGCGAGTATAAACCAAGTCTATCCAGTCTCTCTTCATATGAAAGTCCTGACATCCCAGGAATCAGTCTGGTGAACCTTCTCTGCACTCCCTCTATGGCAATAATGTCCTTCCTCAGATTTGGTAACATGACTTTCCAACTTCTATACCCAATGCTCTGACTGATGAAGGGCGGGCGATGTGCCAAAAGTCTTTTTGACCACCTTATCTACCTGCGACTCAACCTTCAAGCAACCATGCACCTGTACTCCTAGATCCCTCTGCTCTACAACACTCCCCAGAGGCCTACCATTCACTGTGTAGGTCCTGCTCTTGTTCGATGTCCCAAAATGCAACACCTCACACTTCTCTGTACTAAATTCCATCAACCATTCCTCCGCCCACCTGGCCAATCTTTGTGCTGCAACCTATCAAACAGATCAGATATACCATTCAAACTCCAGCCCAACAGGTAAAGGGGAAGATACAGAGTGCAGAATATAGTTCTCAGCATTGTAGCGCTTCAGTTCCAGAGACAAAGTCCAATGTCCGCAATGGGGTAGAGGTGAATCAGACAGTACCCTAGCTTATGGAAGGACGTGTGATTTAACATTGTAGGTGGTTCTACCATAAGAAAGCTTGAGAATAAACTATATGGAACATCATTTTATATCAGAAAATGTTTATTACTATAGGTACATTACATTTTTATTTTACATGGCATTTTTTTGTAATATGTAGAAATTAAATGTATGACATTTTCCGCTGCTTTACCCTCATTACCACATGTGCAAAATTCATAACTATTTTTTTCCCCAATAGAAATTTACAAAGTGCTCTCTTCTTTTCTGGAAATATTCTGCTTTTTTTCCTGTAAATGATGTCTGGTGAATTAGCATTTCAAATTTATTTCAATAAAAATACTTGAAATTCCATTCAGTAAACATCACGTGATGAGTAAAAGGCCAAGGAACGTTGGAATGAAGCAATCCATGCGAGGATACCCCAACTCTGCATGAGTGCAGGAAAGAACTGAAGATGCTGGTTTAAACCCAATATACACACAAAATGCTGGAGTAACTCAGCGGGACGGGCAGCATCTCTGGAGAGAAGGAATGGGTGACGTTTCGTTTCGAGACCCTTCTCCAGTCCCATGTGTGTTGTCTGTACTTATAGTAAATAGCAGCGGTGATTTGTGACATTGCCGTGAATACCATGCCTTAAAATAACGATGTCCCTTCTCTGACATCTACCTCAATTTTGTTATTACCTTCTGCCTCGATTTAAAGATACTGATCACATCGGTTCTTTGAGGTTTGACGTAAAATATAAAAATTCCCTTTTAAACTTTGAACCAGGTGAACGTAGGCAATATTGCAGAACATCTTCTTGTTCTACAGCCACATGGACAGGTCCTTCAGCCCACAATGTCTGTGCCGAACATGATGCCAAGTTAAACCATCTCGCCAGCCCACGTGTGATCCATATCCCTCCATTCCCTGCATATCCATGCGCCTGTCCAAAAGCCGCTTAAACACCACGATCGTATCTGCCTCCACCACCACCCCTGGCAGCGCGTTCCAGGCACCCACCACCCTCTGTGCAAAATACTTTAACTGCTTGTAAATGGAATATTCGCAATAGAGAATCCCCTTGTACTCTTTGAACAGTAATGAGGGCGTAATGTCCAGGTTCAGGAACAGCTTCTTCCCTGCATCCACCAGTTTATTAAACATGACAACCTCCAAACAGGCTCCGAACTACATAGAAAACAGTCGCAAAATGCTGGAGTAGCTCAGCGGGACAGGCAGCATATCTGGAGAGAAGCATCTTAAAACTAGTTTAGTTTAGTTTAAGGGAGACAAAAAAGCTGGAGAAACTCAGCGGGTGAGGTGGCATTTATGGAGCGAAGGAATAGGTGATGTTTTGGGTCGAGACCCTTCTTCAGATACAGAGTGGGAACAGGCCCTTCAGCCCACTGAGTCTGCGCCGACCAACAATCACCCTCTGAAGAGTTTCTGGGAAAGTGGGAAGAATAAAATAAGGAGTAAATATGGGATGAATGTCAGTGTGAATGCAGATTTGTAGACCCTGTGTCCCTGCTGCATCTCCCTCCCCATGAGATCAATACATTTATCAGCATATGGGGATTGAGAACAGGAGTCAGATACAAGCACCTGTTGTCTGTTGACGTGTCTCCACTAGGCTATCGTGTCATCTATCCTTACTGCAATTGATATGTAGATTTTGTCAAAAGAGTGTCAGAAGAGGGGGAAATAACTTGGTTGAACGAGAGGCATTCGGCAGAATCAGTTTTTACTACGTATTGGTAAGACATCTAGTGGACAAAGTGTGCAGCAAGATTAGAATTTTGAATTGCACAGTTGTTGTAAAGTTGTGCAGGCAACAGTTAAAGGGCTTGTCCCACTTGGTGATTATTTCCGGCATATCAGGGTCGCCAAAAGATTTTGAACATTTCAAAAACCAGCGGCGACAAAAAAAATGTTGCGACCCTTCAAAAAACGCCGCGCGTCTATACGCCATCACGCGGCAAATGTTTCGGTGACCTGATACGTCAGTCAATGATGCCGGCGGTCTCCGAGTGGGACAGGCCCTTTAGAGACAGAGACGTGTATTGGAATAGTCTTTGCAGAATTCCATTCTGTACTATCCAGTCATCTATCCCTGTTGTTGATCTTCTACAGTTTATATACACAACATCTTCCAGCGTAATCATTGTGAAAATGAACACATATTAAATAAAACGTATGTAGATGCATATATATAGATACATAGAGATACAGCGCAGAAACAGGCCCTTCAGCCCACCAAGTCCATGTCGACTAGTAATCCCTGTTCACTGACTAGCATGATCCGACACACCAACACCAATTAACCTACAAACCTGTACGTATTTGGGGTGTGGGAGGAAACCAGAGCACCTGGAGAAAACCCACGTGATCACAGGGAGAACGTACAAACTCCGTACAGACAGCACCCGTAGTCAGGATCGAACCTGGGTCTCTGGTGCAGTGAGGCAGCAGCTCTACCCGCCGCGCCACTGTGAGGCCCTGATACAATTCAGATGTAAAACTTTGAACGTGTAGACATGAAAAATCTCGGTGCGTTTACATTGTTTATGGTTTAACCACAGCCAATCACACGGCATGGTGCAAATTCTCACCAGAATTAAACTAGGCAAAGTAAATAAACCTTTACGAGGATGTTGCCTGGACTCCAGGGGCCTGAGCTGCAGGGAGAGGTTGGGCAGGCTGAGACTTTATTCCTTGGAGTGCAGGAGGATGAGGGGTGATCTTACAGAAGTGTAAAATCATGAGGAGTATAGATCAGGTAAAGTCTTTCCCCAGAGTAAAGGAATCAAGAACCAGAGGACATATGCTTGCCAGAGAGGGCAAAGATTTAATAGGAATCTGGGGCGTAACATTTTCACACAGAGGGTGGTGGGTATATGGAATGAGCTGCCAGAGGAGGTAGTTCAGATTCAGATTCAGATTCAGATTCAATTTTAATTGTCATTGTCAGTGTACAGTACAGAGACAACGAAATGCATTTAGCATCTCCCTGGAAGAGCGACATAGCAAATGATTTAAATAAATAATAATAAGTGATAATAAGTGTCCGGGGGGTGGGGGGGTGATTGGCAGTCACCGAGGTACGTTGTTGAGTAGAGTGACAGCCGCCGGGAAGAAGCTGTTCCTGGACCTGCTGGTTCGGCAACGGAGAGACCTGTAGCGCCTCCCGGATGGTAGGAGGGTAAACAGTTCATGGTTGGGGTGAGAGCAGTCCTTGGCGATGCTGAGCGCCCTCCGCAGATAACGCTTGCTTTGGACAGACTCAATGGAGGGGAGCGAGGAACCGGTGATGCGTTGGGCAATTTTCACCACCCTCTGCAATGCCTTCCGGTCGGAGACAGAGCAGTTGCCATACCATACTGTGATGCAGTTGGTAAGGATGCTCTCGATGGTGCAGCGGTAGAAGTTCACCAGGATCTGAGGAGACAGATGGACCTTCTTCAGTCTCCTCAGGAAGAAGAGACGCTGGTGAGCCTTCTTGATCAGAGTTGAGGTATTGTGGGTCCAAGAGAGGTCATCGGAGATGTTGACTCCCAGGAACCTGAAGCTAGAAACACGTTCCACCTCCGTCCCGTTAATGTGGATGGGGGTGTGCGTGCCGCCCCTGGACTTCCTGAAGTCTACAATGAGCTCCTTGGTCTTCTTGGAGTTAAGGGCCAGGTTGTTGTCAGCGCACCATGCTGCTAAGTGCTGGACCTCCTCCCTGTAGGCCGACTCATCGTTGTTGCTGATGAGGCCAATCACCGTTGTATCATCTGCATACTTGATGATGGTGTTAGTACCATGTACAGGTGTGCAGTCATAGGTGAAGAGGGAGTAGAGGAGGGGGCTCAGCACACAGCCCTGTGGAACGCCGGTGTTCAGGGTGAGGGTTGAAGAGGTGTGCTTGTCTAACCTAACAGACTGGGGTCTGTTGGTTAGAAAGTCCAGTATCCAGTTGCAGAGGGAGGGGTCGATGCCCAGGTTACCGAGTTTGGTGAGTTGAGTCAGACACTATAACAGCTTGTGGCCTCACAGCTCCAGAGACCCGGGTAAGATACCGACTACGGGTGCTGTCCATACGGAGTTTGTACATTCTCCCCGCGTATGTTTTCTGTGAGATCTTCGGTTTCCTCCCACACTCCAAGGGTGTACAGGTTTGTAGGTTAATTGACTTGGTATAAATGTAAAATTGTCCCTAGTGTGTGTAGGATAGTGTTGGTGTGCAGGGATCGCTGGTCGGCGCGGACTCGGTGGGCCGAAGGGCCTGTTTCCGTGCTGTATCACTCTATGACTTTAATTAAACGGCATGGTGCAATTTCTCACTAGCATTAATTATAAAATGATGCCAACAAAATCAACCAAACTATAGTCAAATCTCACAAATTCTATTTTCCTCATCTCCATTTTTCATAGTTGTATCATAGTTATGTAATGATAGATAATGTGCCCTGAGACATGTGGTTCATTATCAGTTGCAAAATACGTCTCTTACAGAAAATAAAAATATCTCATTACCAAAAGTTCTAATCAACTTTAAGCGAGATCATAAACACATGGCCTGTGATTCTTCCCTGCTACAAACGCAGGGTTCATGGGAAGTTCTGGAGTTGCAACACACAGCTCATATCACACTCATTTACCAGTGTAACTTCTTCCATCTGTGCAGCCCACATTTGTTTACTTTGCTGTACTTATCGCAAATACTTCCCTCCACATTAACACCCTCTTATTGGAAATTATGTCATCTTCTTGGATTCGTTAAGGGCCTGTCCCGCTTACATGATTTTTTTCGGCGACTTGCCGGCACCCGCCATAGTCACAGCAGGTGGCCAAAAATTATCATCTAAAACCAGTACCCCGTTCCTGCTTTCTCCCCATATCCCCTGATTCCTCTAGCCCTAAGAGCCAAATCTTAGGGTTTTCACTCATTCTTGAAAACATCCAGTGAATTGGCCTCCACTGCCTTCTGTGGCAGAGAATTCCACAGATTCACAACTCTCTGGGTGAATAAGTTTTTCCTCATCTCAGTCCTAAATGGACTAACCCTTATTCTTAAACTGTAACCCCTGGTTCTGGACTCCCCCAACATTGGGAACATGTTTCCAACCTCTAGCCTGTCCAATCCTTTAAGAATTGTATATGATGATGAAGTTATCAAGCATTGATAAGGCTGTTCAATGGTGATCAACTGTACACTGAACTCATTTCAAATATGTCTCCTAATGAAAGCAATTGTTGTGAATGTAGAGCGCAAGAGTATGCAATGACATGGGACAATCTTATCGGCCTCCTGGAGCAGATACATAATGGTTTTGTAAAGTCGACTGCTTTGAATAAATAATCCCACCTCTTTCCAAATTGGGTTGGAATTTCCCTGTTGCAATTTGCAACAGAATGACATTGAAGTCACTATCAGTTTTATACTGACTTTGTTGATAGTGTGGTTTAGTTTAGTTTGGAGATAGTTTAGAGATGCTATGCTCAACATGCTCTTCGGCCCACCGAGTCCATGCCGACCATCGACACCTGACTAGCACTATCCTACACACATGAGGGACAATTCTTTCCAAAGCGAATTCTCCTACAAACCTGCACGTCTTTGGAGTGTGGGAGGAAACCGGAGCACCCCCGGTCACGGTCACACCGCACACGGTCACAAACGCACACGGTCACGGGGAGAACGTACAAACTCCATACAGACGACACCCGTAGTCGGGATCGAACCTGGGTCTCTGCTGCTGTGAGGCAGCAACTCTACCGCTGCGCCACCGTGCCGCCCCTTAATGGAACCGATTCTGGGCGTTCCTGAAATATAATGAACCAATGCTGGTGTGGCCAGCTCAGGATTACCAGGCAACAATTAGCAAAATAATGTAATATTGGGCGGCACAGTGGCACAGCTGCTGCTTCGCAGCGCCCCAGACCAGAATTCAATCCCAACCTCAGATGCTGTCTTTGTGGAGTTTGCACATGCTCCCTGTGACTCTGTGACTGCGTGGGTTTCCTCCGGGTGCTCCGCTTTTCTCCCACATCCACACACCTTTGTGTGAAAAAGTAACCTCTCAGGTTCCTGTACCATTTTCTACCTCACCTTAAACCTGAAGCCAAATGCATCTGCAGTTCCTTGCATCTGTTCTGCTTACAGGCTAGATGCAGGAAGATTGTCCCCGATGTTGGGGAAGTCCAGGACAAGGGGTCACAGTTTGAGGATAAGGGGGAAATCCTTTAGGACCGAGATGAGAAAATCATTTTTCACACAGAGAGTGGTGAATCTCTGGAACTCTCTGCCACAGAAGGTAGCTGAGGCCAGTTCATTGGCTATATTTAAGAGGGAGTTAGATGTGGCCCTTGTGGCTAAAGGGATCAGGGGGTATGGAGAGAAGGCAGGTACAGGATACTGAGTTGGATGATCAGCCATGATCATATTGAATGGCGGTGCAGGCTCGAAGGGCCGAATGGTTTACTCCTGCGCCTATTTTCTATGTTTCTATGTTTATGGGTTTTGCCTTTGCTCAGAGCGAGGCGAGGCTCCACCACCCGGCGAGGCTCCACCACCCGGCGAGGCTCCACCACCCGGCGAGGCTCCTCCACCCGGCGAGGCTCCTCCACCCGGCGAGGCTCCTCCACCCGGCGAGGCTCCACCACCCGGCGAGGCTCCACCACCCGGCGAGGCTCCAGCACCCGGCGAGGCACCTCCACCCGGCGAGGCTCCATCACCCGGCGAGGCTCCTCCACCCGGCGAGGCTCCCACCCGGCGAGGCTCCTCCACCCGGCGAGGCTCCACCACCCGGCGAGGCTCCACCACCCGGCGAGGCTCCACCACCCGGCGAGGCTCCACCTCCCGGCGAGGCTCCACCACCCGGCGAGGCTCCACCACCCGGCGAGGCTCCACCACCCGGCGAGGCTCCACCACCCGGCGAGGCTCCACCACCCGGCGAGGCTCCACCACCCGGCGAGGCTCCTCCACCCGGCGAGGCTCCTCCACCCGGCGAGGCTCCTCCACCCGGCGAGGCTCCACCACCCGGCGAGGCTCCTCCACCCGGCGAGGCTCCTCCACCCGGCGAGGCTCCACCACCCGGCGAGGCTCCACCACCCGGCGAGGCTCCCCCACCCGGCGAGGCTCCACCACCCGGCGAGGCTCCTCCACCCGGCGAGGCTCCTCCACCCGGCGAGGCTCCACCACCCGGCGAGGCTCCACCACCCTGCTTCTCCTGGTTAGACCATTTTAATGCCACATATTGAACTAAGTTGGATTCCTGTGTGAGGCTCCAACACTGCTAGGTGTGTGTAATGAAGCAAACAGTATAAACAACGAACGCTACAAGGCTGAGAACTACATTCTGCAATCTGTATCTTTCCCTGTGCTCCACCCATTGGACTTGAGTTTGACGATTTTATTTCTGCATAATATTATCTGATCTGATTGATCAATGCGTTTCACTGTACCTCGATGCGCGTGACAATAATTAACCTGAACTTCACCAGCGATACTCTGGATCATAAGGTCATAAGTGATAGGAGAAGAATTAGGCCATTCAGCCCATCAAGTCTACTCCACCATTTAATCATGGCTGATCTATCTCTCCCTCCTAACCCCATTCCCCTGCCTTCTCCCCATAACCCCTGACACCTGTACTAATCAGGAATCTATCTATCACTGCCCTAAAAATATCCACTGACTTTCCACAGCCGTCTGTGGCAAATAATTGCACAGATTCACCACCCTTTGACAAAGAGATTCCTCCTGATCGCCTTCCTAAAAGAACGTCCTTGAATTCTGAGGCTGTGACCTCTAGTCCTAGACTGTCCCACTGATGGGAACATCCACTAGTTTTGGAGAGCATCAATAATTCGCTTCATCACAATATCTAACATCTCCCAGTGCCAGGGGTTCTTGTCTGAGCAACATCAGCGTGAGTAATTCCATGCATTTAGGTGCTAGAACCATATTGCAGGCCATCTAACCCTGCTGATAGCAGCAATTGTCCATCAGCATTACAACATGGCATGAATAGTAGAAGCACAAGATCTGACAAGTAAAGTTGTTCCAAGGATACGGGCTGGATCATTCACTGTAGATGCTAGTGAACAGATAACAGTGTGAATCTGCTTTACACACAAGCCACGTCTTGTGAAAGCACAAAGCCATTCACAACCAGCGATCAGGGATTCTGTGGAAGATACCATGAGAGTAATAGATTGGGTAGACACACAGAGTTCCTTGCCCAGAGTAGGGGAATCGAGAACCAGAGAACAGATTTATGCCCCTGTCCCACTTAGGAAACCTGAACGGAAACCTCTGGAGACTTTGCGCCCCACCCAAGGTTTCCGTTTGGTTCCTGGAGGTTGCAGGTGGTTGCCGGAGGTTGCAGGTAGTGGAAGCAGGTAGGGAGACGGACAAAAACCTCCGGGAACCGCACGGAAACCTTGGGTGGGGCGCAAAGTCTCCAGAGGTTTCCGTTCAGGTTTCCTAAGTGGGACAGGGGCATAAAGTGAGGAGGGAAAGAATTAATAGGAACCCGAGGGGTAACGTACATGGATAGGACAGGTTTAGAGAGATATGGGCCAAACACAAGCAGGCGGGACTAGTGTAGATGGGACATGTTGGCCGACATGGGCAAGTTGGGCTGAAGGGCCTGTTTCCACACTATCACCCTATGACTCTGTATCCTTTGGCTGTATGGAGCCTGGTCACCATCTCAAAACTAGAGGAATCAAACCGCCCTGACCTTCAGGAGTCTAAAGAAGGGTCCAGACCCAATACATGTCTGTCCATGTTCTCCACAGATGCTGCCTGACCCGCTGTTACTCCAGCACTCTGTGAAACGTCACCTATCCATGTTCTCCACAGATGCTGCCCGACCCGCTGAGTTACTCCAGCACTCTGTGAAACGTCACCTATCCGTGTTCTCCACAGATGCTGCCTGACCCGCTGAGTTACTCCAGCACTCTGTGAAACGCACCTATCCATGTTCTCCACAGATGCTGCCTGACCCTACTGAGTTAATCCAGTACTTAGAAACATGGACATAGAAAATAGGTGCAGGAGGAGGCCATTCGGCCCTTCGGCTCTTCGAGCCAGCACCGCCATTCATTGTGATCATGGCTGATCGCCCCCAATCAATAACCCGTGCCTGCCTTCTCCCCATATCCCTTGACTCCACTAGCCCCTAGATCTCTATCTAACTCTCTCTTAAATCCATCCAGTGATTTGGCCTCCACTGCCCTCTGTGGCAGGGAATTCCACAAATTCACAACTCTCTGGGTGAAAACGTTTTTTCTCACCTCAGTCTTAAATGACCTCCCCTTTATTCTAAGACTGTGGCCCCTGGTTCTGGACTCGCCCAACATTGGGAACATTTTTCCTGCATCTAGCTTGTCCAGTCCTTTTATAAGTTTCTATAAGATACCCCCTCATCCTTCTAAACTCCAGTGTATACAAGTCCAGTCTTTTCAATCTTTCCTCATTTGACAGTCCCGCCATCCCAGGGATCAATCTCGTGAACCTACGCTGCACTGCCTCAATCACAAGGATGTCCTTCCTCAAATCAGGAGACCAAAACTGTACGCAATACTCCAGATGTGGTCTCACCAGAGCCCTATACAACTGCAGAAGAACCTCTTTACTCCTATACTTAAATCCTCTTGTTATGAAGGCCAACATTCCATTAGCTTTCTTCACTGCCTGCTGTACCTGCACGCCAACTTTCAGTGACCGGTGTACAAGGACACCCAGGTCTCGCTGCACCTCCCCCTTACCTAACCTAACCCCATTGAGATAATAATCTGCCCCCTTGTTTTTGCCACCAAAGTGGATAACCTCACATTTATCTATATTATACTGCATCTGCCACGCATCTGCCCACTCACTCAACCTGTCCAGGTCTCCCTGCAACTTCCTGACATCCTCTTCACAGTTCACACTGCCACCCAGCTTTGTGTCCTTTTGTGTATTAATCGACAACTGCATGTTTCCACATGGTTTGGAGACATTTCTTGGTGAGATAGTGCCTGCTTTAGTTCACGTCAGCTGAAGGATCGTAGCAGGGTTTCTCAGTAAAGTCTCCCCCCCCCCCCCTGTGTTAGTAACATACATTGTAATCATCTTCTGCAATAGACAAAGTGCCGGAGGAACTCAGTGGGTCAGGCAAAATTTGTAAAGGGAATGGACAGGCGACGTTTCGCGTGAAGGTCCTTCTTCACCGACACAAAACATCGTCTGTCCATTCCCTCCACAGATGCTGCCCGACCTGCTGAGTTACTGAGTCATAGAGGCCCAACTTGCCCACACCGACCGACATGTCCCATCTACACTAGTCTCACCTGCCTGCCTTTGGCCCATATTCCTCTAAACCTGTCATATCCATGTACCTGTCTAAATGTTTCTTAAACGTTGCGATAGTTCCTGCATTGTCCTTCCAGCACCTTGTTCTTTTTGCTCAATATTCCAGCGTCTGCAGTTTCTCGTGTCTCCCGATCTTTTCCTCATTACCGATTAAAGAGGCTCCTGTCACAGTTTACTCCAGGCCCATCGCACGCACGATGTACTGATCCTACCTGTTGGACATCCAACAGCAGCGGCACCAACCAGGTATCTCACACCTGCGGAGCTTGGCTTTCCTTCCTCGTCTGTCATCTGTGTTCACGGAGCAGAATAAGCAGGTCAGCTTTGTCAGACGGAGTGATTGGTCAGCTGCCAAAACACACTAGTATGGGTGCGGAGGTCAGGGCTGATGGGGAGAAGGCAGGAGAATAGGGTTCGGAGGGCGACATAGATCAGCCATGATGGAATGGTGGAGTAGACTTGATGGGCCGAATGGCCTAATTCTACACCTATTCCTTATGACCTGATGACCACCATGATATCTCTGGACCCCATGCTGACTCTGACACTGACAGCCCCCAACGTCAGAGTCGGACAACGATTTGCTTTAAGGTCTCCTGTATTCTGGCTTAACCACTGTAACGCTTGGTTCAGAGGCTGTGGAGATGACCTTGGTGGTGTGATAGCCGTGATTCAAGCTTCTTCTATTTACTACTGGCAACAAGCACAAGGCGACACTATTACTGCTGGCAGATGTCACACTCATTGAATTTGGATTAAGCAACCCGAAAACCTACAAAACTCTGTGAAGTTCTGAGTCGTGTTGTGTGCTTCCTCATCCTCCTCACCCAGGCTCTGCCTTGCCCCCTCCTCCTGTACAGCTTTCTTCCCCGTCCCCACCCCCGTCCCCACTCCCGTCCCCACCCCCAACCACACTCAGCCTCAAGAACAGTCCCATAAGCAACATGGAGATTTTTGTTATAGACAAAAATGCTGGAGAAACTCAGTGGGTGAGGCAGCATCTATGGAGCAAAGGAAATAGGTATCGTTTTGGGCCGAAACCCTTGGGTTTCAGCCCGAAACGTTGCCTATTTCCTGCCTCACCTGCTGAGTTTCTCCAGCATTTTTGTCTACCTTCAATTTTCCAGCATCTGCAGTTCCTTCTTAATAACATGGAGATTTTTATTAACCTTTTAGGCAGTGCAGTTGATCTGCTGCCTTACAGTGCAAGGGATCTGGGTTCCATTCTGACCTTGGATGCTGTCTGTGTGGAGTTTGCACGGTCTCCCCGCGACCACGTGGGTTTCGTCCAAGCGCTCCGATTTCCTCGCACATCCCAAAGACGTGTGGGTTTGTAGGTTGATTGGCTTCTGTAAATTCCTCCTAGAATGTAGGGAGAGGGTGAGAAAGTGGGATAACGGAACTAGAAACATAGAAACATAGAAAATAGGTGCATGAGTAGGTCATTCGGCCCTTCGAGCCAGCACCGCCATTCAATATGATCATGGCTGATCATCCTAAATCAGTACCCCGTTCCTGCTTTTTCCCCATATCCCTTGATTCCGTTAGCCCTAAGAGCTAGCGTGAACCGGTGATCAATGGCCAGCATCGACTCGGTGGGCCGAAGGGTCTGTTTCCATGCCATATCTCTAAATAAATCAATCAATCAATTATGTGAGAATATGTCTAGAACATAGAACATAGAACAGCACAAGTGTAGTGTAGCGTAGCGTGGCGTGGCGTAGTGTAGTGTAGTGTAGTGTAGTGTAGTGTAGTGTAGTGTAGTGCAGTGCAGTGATACAATGCAGAAGCCAGCCCTTTGGCCACTGAGTCTGTGACGACCAGCGATCGCCCATTCACACTAGTTCTATCCTACATGCTAGGGACAATTTATAAAGGCTAAATAATCTACAAATCTGCAGATCTTTGGAATGTGGGTAGAAACTGGAGCACCCGAAGGAAACCCACATGGTCACAGACACGTGGACGCAGGGAGAACGTGCAAACTCCGTGCAGACAGCACCCGTAGTCAGGATTGAACATGGGCCTCTGGTGCAGTGAGGCAGCAGCCCGACCCGCTGTGGTGACGTGCCGGCCATTTTGGTTTGCACCGTGACCTTTCGGCAGATCAGTCCGCAATCACCTGCCTGGCTTTTCATAATCAGTTATTTACGTGGGGTTGAGATCCTCTGACTTAGTAAACCTCTGACGAATCAAGGAGAGATAGCTGAATGGCTAGCAAATTGGCTCCATGGAAGGAAGCAGAGGGTGATGGTGGAAGGTTGCTTCTCACACTGGGAACCTGGGGCTAATGGTGTGCCTCAGGGTTCGGTGCTGGGCCCATTACTGTTTTTCATCTACATTAATGACTTGGATGAGAACATACATGGCAAGATTAGCAAGTTTGCCGATGATACAAAAGTGGGTGGTTTTGCAGATAGTGTTTGACTAATGGCAAACATAGAAAGATAGAAACATATCAATTAATGCTGGGACTGATTTTGGATTATCGGCCATAATTAGGTATGTTGCAAAGCGTACCTGAAGCGTCTTTGAAAATCTGCCGCTGCCCGTGTGCGCGATTTTGGCGCCGTTTAGAGGGGGCGGGTTTAAAACGCGATTTTCTCTAGGCTGTTCAAATCGAAGATGTTCAGCCTAGTTAATTATTAACGAAAAATCGCTGGAAGACCCCGTCGCAAAAGCTATTATTAGGTTTAAAGGCCTCGTATAATAGTTATAGTAGTTTAAAAATCAATCTCTAAACCCGCGACCGCCAGCAACCGCAGAGTCTCATAAAGCAAACAGCAGAAGTTAGGTTGTATATTTTTACATTAAACAGGGCTTCTAAAGATCCCTTTATACAAAGTTTAATATTGCGAGTAGCTCAATTTGGGCCCATTATATCGCGCAGTATTTTTCTGGGCATTTGAGGCACAAATCTACCGCAATGTGAACGTTCTAAACCAGCGCGTTCCACAGGGACCCACTGGAAAGCTGATTTAAATGGGCATTTATTTACAGCAATTAAACACTAAATTCCTTCCATTTGGTCTATAAATTAATGTAAATGAGATTTAAAAATCATGTTTTATTGTGAATTATTTGTGAATATTATTTGGACATTTAGGCTATTTAAAAATGTTAATCATTTATTAAGAAATGGATAGATGTTTAGATCTAGTAATTGAAGTCTGAAATTAGCTACAATTAGGTAACTAACTAATTATATGCTTTAATTTCAGGTCATCCAAGTAAGATTATTTTATATTTGTTTCAGAATGCTTCAATCTATGATAACTGAAAATTTCATTCAGTTCTCTTAATTTTTAAGAAAGTTATGGGCTTTTGACTGTTCACGATCACAACTTTTTTGTTATGTCCATAGAAAATCAATAGGGAACAAGATGCTCATTTCCGAGTATGAAAATGGCCATAACTTTTTAAATACTTGAGATATGAAAGTGAATTAGGTGTCAAATTAAACTTATTTTTATGCTTTATCTGATGGGATAAATTACAGACTTGATTTTTAAAATCTCAAAATTTTGTAACATTGCTACCATAATCATATGGAATGGTGGTGCTGGCTCGAAGGGCCGAATGGCCTACTGCTGCACCTAGTTTCTATGTTTGCCATCAGTCACATTGAGAATATAAACTTGGATTCACGGGAATTCACAAATTCACAAATTATAGGAGCAGCATTAGGCCATTTGGCCCATCAAGTGAATCAAATTTCAGAACCGAGAGAGAAATATTCTTCCAGTTATGTAGATATCTTTTAAGCAGACACTTCTTTACGCTGTCAGTTACAGTAACTATGTGAGAAATAAATAAACTCTACATCTGTATTTTCAAAATTGTCCTGAAACACAACTTTGCCAAAATCAATTCCAAGCACCATATATTTCATTCCATAGGCATTAACTGTGCTGGCTGCAACAATCAAAGCCTCTTAACGCTGCCTCCTGATAAGATTAGTGGACATTCTCAGGGACATCTCCTCTGGGAGAATGCACAAACCTATAACTTCCATTCCAATTCTATCCATTTACAACGCTTGTAAAACCTGCTCCTTGTATAACTGAAGGTAGACAAAAATGCTGGAGAAGCTCAGCGGGTGAGGCAGCATCTATGGAGCGAAGGAATAGGTGACGTTTCGGATCGAGACCCTTCTTGAATAAATGTGACGCCTGCCTTACATATTATTCTGGAGAATCACAACCGAAGGGTTTCGGCCCGAAACGTTGCCTTTTTCCTTCGCTCCATAGATGCTGCTGCACCCGCTGAATTTCTCCAGCTTTTTTGTGTACCTTGCTTTACTTGTTGTGCACAACCCCTTCAATATACCATGGCTGTGCGAGGAAAAATATAGGCCATAGACTCATACGACATGGTAACAGGCCCTTCGGCCCAACTCGTCAATGCTAGTCCCATTTGACTCTCTAAACCTATCCTATCCATGCATGTGTTGAACTGTCTTTTCAATGCTGTTAGAGTCATTGAGTGATACAGTGTGGAAACAAGCCCTTCAGCCCAACTTGCCCACACCGGCCAACATGTCCCAGCTACACTAGTCATAGAGTGATACAGTGTGGAAACAGGCCCTGTGGCCCAACTTCCCTACAACAGCCAACATGTCCCATCCACACTAGTCATAGAGTGATACAGTGTGGAAACAGGCCCTGTGGCCCAACTTCCCTACAACAGCCAACATGTCCCAGCTACACTAGTCATAGAGTGATACAGTGTGGAAACAGGCCCTGTGGCCCAACTTCCCTACAACAGCCAACATGTCCCATCCACACTAGTATAATTTGCCCGTGTTTGGTCCCTAAACCTGTCCTATCCATGTACCTGTCTAAATGTTTCTTAAACATTGGGATAGTCCCAACCTCAACTACCTCCTCTGGCAGCTCGTTCCATACACCCACCACTCTTCGCATGATAAAGTTGCCCCTCAGGTCCCTATTAAATCTTTCCTCGATTATTTATAAAGCCTATGTCCACTGATTCTTGATTCCCCTACTCTGGGTAAAATATTCGGTGCATTTAACCAAACTATTTTTATTGTGATCTTATACACCTCAAAAAAGATCACCCCTCATCCTCCTGCACTCCAAGGAATAAGGTCCTAGCCTGCCCAACATCTCCATCTAGCTCTGGCGCTCGAGTCAAGGTGGCGTAGCGGTAGAGTTGCTGCCTTACAGCAAATGCAGCGCCAGAGTCCCGGGCTCAATCCTGATTATGGGTGCTGTCTGTACGGAGTTTGTACGTTCACCCCATGACCTGCGTGGGTTTTCTCCGAGATCTTCGGTTTCCTCCCACACTCCAAAGACGTACAGGTTTGTAGATTAATTGGCTTGGTGTAAATGTAAAAAAATGTCCAACTTCCAGTCTAGTCCCTGGTGGACACTTTGGAGGTGATGACCACACGGTACAAGGTCTTGGCAACATCATTGTAAGTCTTCTCCACCCAGACTCTAGTGTGGACTTCAAACATAGACCTGGCAGCAGACGAGATTAGTTTAGATTGTCATCATCATCAGCACAGCCATCGTGTGCTGGAGAGCCTGTTCCTTTTCTCTAGTGTTCCAAGTTCTATATTAATGAACAAAGCTCCATTCCTGACATTGGCCTCAATCTGCACCCAGGGCTGCACGAGAGACCAGAGTTTAATTTTCCTCAGTCACACCCATTAAAAAATATTGGGGCAAAGAGCAGCAGATGCTGGTTTATACCAAAGACAGACACAACTTGCTGGAGTAAAATCAGCAGAGTTGTTACCACAGTGGGACTCGTATCCAGCCACAAGTGACTAAGGGTGGAAAACACAGTCTGGAGAAGATTAGTGACGAGTGCCTTTGACTGTAACCAACACAAAAGTTGCTGGATATACCCAGCTCATCAGGCTGTTTGCAGGGAGAGAAACCAGGATTACTATCGCAACCTGAAACCAGGAATGAGTGGGTTCGCATATGATGGTTTACAGGGGGAAGGAAGGAAGTTTGGGAGATGAAAATATAGACAATAGACAATAGGTGCAGGAGTAGGCCATTTGGCCCTTCGAGCCATTCAATGTGATCATGGCTGATCATCCCTAATCAGTACCCGGTTCCTGCCTGCTCCCCATATCCCCTGACTGCTATCTGATAGATAGACTCCGATAGATCAGCCATATTGCATGGCAGAGTGGACTTGATGGGCCGAATGGCCTAATTCTACTCCTGGAACTACAACCCTCCTCACAGACGTCCCGATGTAGGTTCCACCCTGTGCTTCTGGTGAGATGCCACTGAGGTAATGCATAGTGATGTTTTAGATATCTGGCACTTCACACCAGGCTATGTAATATATTCCATGCACCTTTGAGGGAACAGGTTGAAATCATATTATATATAGTAGGCACATACAGCCATTAGATGAACATTTACACATGACACCATATAAATAAATAAATAGATTTTAGGAACATTTGGTGGATTTCAATCTCTGTCTCGGGGAGAAAGGAAGACACTAATGTACAAGTCCCACGAGCCAAGCGCATTACCAGAAGAGGCACATCAGTGAGTTGGTGACTTTAATGTGATTGAGAGCTGGCCATCATAATTGAATGTCTGACTAACTTAATGGACGTGATTTATGTTTTAGTGCCATAAGATTCACGGGGTGATCAATATTTAGTCAGCCAATTGATAGACAGACAAAACAAAATCTCTGTCTCTCCCCATTTCCCTGCTCGGTTCAGACCCGAACACCACTAAAATATGTTGATACATTTACAGAGGAACAGCAGGTTGTTAGAAAGCACTGGAAGAAATTAGCATGGCTTTTACAAAACAGTTGCAGTGACAACGATAATTGCGTTTGTCTTTCTGCGAAGGGTTTGCTGGGAGATGGCAGCAAGTTTAACATGCTCGCATTAACTGGCCTCGACTGCGGGGTAACGCCTGTATGGTGGTGAGTAGTCGCCCAGTGAGTCGTACCTTGTTCTGGCCGCCGCTGGATTTTCCACATGTTGAACATTTTCGGCGACCTGCTGCCACTATGACGGGTGCCGGCAAGTTGCCGAAAAAGGTTGGGTAAGTGGGACAGGCCCTTAATGTGGCATTTACATGTCCTCTGTCTTCTTCTTGCGAATGAAACATAAATAAACCAAAGGAATCTTTAGATCTCAAGCCGGGTGTTGAGCAGCCAGGCGTTAATGTCTGCTAGGCCCTGACACAGCTCCATTTGGTGGGTGGTAGAGCGGGCACCCAGAGATGACATGGTTGGCTGTCTGTTGCTCTGGTCCACATTCACAAGCTGGGCTCTGGTGGAGGGAGCGCCCATCTCCACACGCTGGCATTGAAACGCCCAACTCCAGTACCAAGTCTGTGGAGCTTCACCCATGCTCCTCTCGACCCAAAACATCACCCATTTCTTCTCTCCAGAGATGCTGCCTGTCCCGCTGAGTTACTCCAGCATCTTGTGTCTATATTCGGTTTAAACCAGCGTCTACAGTTCCTTCCCACACATTGCGTCACCTCCATCTTATTCTCGGTGTCCCGACTCCACTGGTTTTTATTCTGCCTCATGTGGCCTTCGCCATTTCATCTCTCCTGCCTTCTGCACAGTTGCAGAAAACTTAGAAAACATACAACACTGGAACTGGCCCTTCGGCCCACAATGTCCGTGCTGAACACGAGGGCCAAGGTTTATTAATGTCTGCACCGGATCCATATCACTACCACTAGAGTTTCCACTAGTGGGAGAGTCTAGGACTAGAGGCCACAGCCTCAGAATAAAATGACATACCTTTAGAAAGGAGATGATGAGTAATTTCTTTAGTCAGAGGGTGGTGAATCTGTGGAATTCTTTGCCACAGACGGCAGAGGAGGCCAAGTCTTTGGATATTTTTAAAGCAGAGGTTGACAGACACTTACTTATTTAGTAAGGGTGTCAGTGCTTATGGAGAGAAGGCAGGAGAATGGGGCTGAGAGGGAAAGATAGACCAGCCATGATTCCACTGCATCTTGTGATTTAATTTACATCCAAGTTTGGAGGGATATGGACAACACGCAGGCAGGTGGGACAAGTGTAGCGGGGACATGTTGGCCGGTGTGGGCAAGTTGGGCCGAAGGGCCTGTTTCCACACTGTATCACTCTATGACTCCAAGTTGAGATAGAGGGGGCTAAACCCAAAATGTTAACCCTCTTCCTCTATCCCCAGGCAAGCCACAACTGTGAGCGTTACTGACATGTCCTGTTTCTATGCAGCGAGATGGAGTATTGGCCCTATCATTTCCTAAGATTCAGAAGCCTCTGTTTTTTTTTTACTGCCAGTAATCAGTTACTCAAAAGATTGTGAGCCAGAGTTGAAGGGAAATCTAATAAACTTGCCGCAGCAGGAGCAAGCTCTAGACCAATATCTGACAAGCAGCTGAGAGGAAAATGATATAGTTTCACAATGAAATCGCTAGTTCAGTAGGAGTAAAACTCTAATGGGTGCTGACTTTCAGAATTAGTTTGTGCTGGCGTGAAATGCAGGATATTACATTGAATGAGAGACTCTAAGTAAATGTGTCATGCAGCAAATGTGAATTCATCTTTTTTTATTTCCTGTTTCTGGTCAAAACGACAGCTTGTGTGGAAAGAGTAAGGACTGATCAAATGTTCAACTTTGTATTTTCAATGGCGTGCATAAGCTCGAGTTTATTAAAGGTCCTTGGTGATAATTTAATGTTCCATTGCAAAGAAGCTTTGACCAGTTCTGAAATTTTATTTCACACCTCTCAGTGAAATGGATTTACTTTGTATATTCGGCTTTTACAAGTACCAACGTTTTTTAAGGTTTAAGAAGGAACTGCAGATGCTGGAAAAACCGAAGGTGGACAAAAATGCTGGAGAAACTCAGCGGGTGAGGCAGCATCTATGGATCGAAGGAACAGGTGACGTTTCGGGTCGAGACCCTTCCCTCGCTCCATAGATGCTGCCTCACCCGCTGAGTTTCTCCAACTTTTTTGTCCACCTCAGGTTTTTTAAGGAAGTTGTTTGCTGCAGAAACTCCAAGACTGCCCACATTTCAGCGGCCGGCCGTTGTTACCAGCTGCGTGAAGTGGCCTCGACCTTGAGTTTGTGTTCAGAAGTACTTGTCTTATCAGACATTGCAAACTCTTTGAAGAGGCAAACAAAGTTAATGGGCATGAGGGAATGAGTTAACACAAACTCACTTACATTTATGATACAGTTGGGCCGCAATATAAATTGGTATAAGAAGGAGTAGCGAGCAGATGATAGGTGTTAAAATGACGGTAAATCCTTCAGTGACCAGAGGGCACTCATAAGATAAAAAGACACCTTTCCCTTGCTGCCTATGAAGGGCAGTGAGTCAATGACAGCGGTGAAATTAGATGTAGCTAGTAGCTATCATAATTTCCCTGGCACCAGCTTGTTCCTTGCTGGAACTGTGGCTAAGTGAGTTACATATGATGAATTCTGCAGGAAAGTGTCCAATTCACTGGTGAAGCAGTGTTATTGCACTGTCTACTTTTATAAATGCCTGTTGACAGCAAGCAGACGTTTACTGAGGTGGAAATATATGTTTAAAAAAAAAATTAGTTGCCAATTCCTCAGGCCATGCTACTGTAATGTTCAGTGCTTTGTGGTGAATCCTTGCAGTGTGATGAACTATGTGAAGGTTTACGGAATTAATGTCTTATTTACTGTTGTGTTAAATGACTGCTGTTGGTTTCAGTTTAGTTTATTGTCACGTGTACCGAGGTACAGTGAAAAGCCTTTGTTGCGTGCTAACCAGTCAGCGGAAAGACAATACATGATTACAATCGAGCCCTTTACAGTGTACATATACATGATAAAGGAATAACGTTTAGTGCAAGGTAAAGCCAGCAAAGTCCGATCAAGGATAGTCCGAGGGTCACCAATGAAGTAGATAGTAGTTCAGCACTGCTCTCTGGTTTTGGTCTAAGGTATTCACCTTCACCTTAACCCACTCTCACCACCGCGTGGACAAGAAGCATTTCATTGATTGATTGATCGGTTGATTGATTGATTGGTTCTTTGATCGATTGATTGATTGGTCGATTGATTGATTGGTTGATTGATTCAGCAAATAAGCAGGCCCTTCAGCCCACCAAGGACATATGGGTTAGTAGTTTAATGGAGGTCTCCATAAAATGCAACAACATCAAACTAATGTAAACGGGCGATGAATGGTCGGCGTGGACTCGGTGGGCCAAACGGCTTGTATCCATGCTGTAGCTCTAAACTTTAAACTAGAAAGATGCTGCCTGACACGCTGAGTTCCTCCAACACTCTTTGCCTATTTGAAAGGAGATGAGGAAGAATATATTTTGTCCGGGGGTGGTGAATCTGAAGGATTCATTGCCACAGACGGCTGTGGAGGCCAAGTTAATGGATAATGTTAAGGCAGGAATATTGCCAAATATATGGCCATGATGAGAAGCTTGAAATGTGGATGTTTCTACAGATCTGAAGCAAACCTTCATGTGGAATCTGACAGCCTGCTGGTTTTACCACATCAATGTGTACTCAGGTGTGATCTAAGTTCACATATACCCAATGAACTTGTTTCATAATATGCTTCTGTAACAATCTCCTATCAAGAAATAACCTCTTTGCAATCAAACTTCATAAGTTCATAGGTTCTAGGAGTAGAATTGGGCCATTCAGCCCATCGAGTCTACTCCACCATTCAATCACGGCTGATCTATCTCTCCCTCCTAACGCCATTCTCCTGCCTTCTCCCCATAAGCCCTGACACCCGTACTAATCAAGAATCTGTCCATCTCTGCCATAAAAATATCCACTGACGTGGCTTCCAAAGCCTTCTATGGCAAAGAATTCCACAGATTCACAACCCTCTCATTAAAGAAATCTCTCCTCATCCCTTTCTAAAGGAACGTCCTTTAATTCCTAGGCTATGACCTCTAGTCCTAGACTCTCCCACCAGTGGAAACATCCTCTCCACATCCACTCTATCCAAGCCTTTCACTATTCTGTACGTTTCAATGAGGTCTCCCCTCATTCTTCTAAACTCCAGCGAGTACAGGCCCAGTGCCGACAAACGCTCATCATAGATTAACCCACTCATTCCTGGGATCATTCTTGTAAACCTCCTCTGGACCCTCTCCAGAGCCAGCACATCCTTCCTCAGATATAGGGCCCAAAATTGCTCACAATATTCCAAATGCGGCCTGACCAGCGCCTTGTAGAGCCTCAGCATTACATCCCTGTTTTGTATACAAGCCCTCTTGAAATAAATGCTAACATTGAGTTTGCTTTCTTTACTACCGATTCGACCTGCAGATTAACGTTTTGGGAATCCTGCACCAGCGATCCCAAGTCCCTTTGCACCTCCGATTTCTGGATTCAGATCTGTAAAAACATCCACATCTCAAGCTTCTTATCGTGACCATATATCTGGCCACCCTTGGCATTAACAGCCTCATTTATTTTGTCATTTGAATGTGACCCCTGTTAAATTCATCAAACTGCTTCAGACATGATAAGAGCTGTCAGAAATCGTTCAATAATCATACGGATATGTACCGTTTTGGTGGAGTTAGCTTAACATGGATGATCTCAATTCCTTCTGCAAAGTTCCAGCCTAATGCTCAGCACCAGGAGAATGTAATTTGCATTACAAACATGGAGTATCAAAGTCTATTAATGCAACCGTTGGTTATTGTTCATAATTAGTTCACCATAAAATCTATAATTCCCTGCAGCAGATTTTAATTATTCATATAAACCTTCAGCCCCACTGGGTCAGCTGGGTATTAACTTCGAGAGTCTTCGGTAGAATTTTCATCAGAGTGTGAAGGTATGTTGATGACTGGCACGCCATCAATGCTGATGTACTGCTGTAGTCAGTGAGGATACACACTCACAACTCAGGCCCTCATTTTGCTGCAGATGATACTCTTTTATCATAGGCTTCCGGTTTCCCAGTGTTTAGTCATTGAGTGATACAGCATGGAAAATCAGGCCCTTCGGCCCAACTTGCCCACAACGACCAACATGTCCCAGCTACACTAGTCCCACCTGCCTGCGTTTAGTTTATTTTGGCGATATAGCATGGAAACAGGCCCTTCGACCCACCAAGTCTGCACCGACCAGTGATCCATTTACACCAAGCCAATTAATCTACAAACTTGCACGTCTTTGGAGTGTGGGAGGAAACCGGAGCACCCAGAGAAAACCCTCGTAGTCATGGGGAGAAGGTACAAACGCCGTACAAACAGCACCTGTAGTCAGGATGGAACCCAGGACTCTGGCGCTGTGAGGCAGCAACTCTACCACTGTGCCACCGTGCTGCCACATGCTCCAAACATGAGTGTTTGGTCCATATCCCTCCAAACTTAACCTATCCATGTACCTGTCTAACTGTTTCTCAAACGTTGGGATAGTTCCTGCCTCAACTGCCTCCTCTGGCAGCTATGTTCCATACACCCACCACCCTTTGTGTGAAAAAGTTACCCCTCAGATTCCTATTAAATCTTTTCCCCTTCACCTTGAACCTATGCCCTCTGGTCCTCGATTCATCAACTCTGGTCTACCCGATCTATTCCTCTCATGATTTTGTACACCTCTATAAGATCACCCCTCATCCTACTGCGCTCCATGGAATAGCCTACTCCCAGCCTACTCAACCTCTCCCTATAGCTCACACCCTCTTGTCCTGGCAACATCCTCGTAAATAATCTCCAAACCCTGTCCAACGTGACAATATCTTTCCTATAACAGTTTGTTTTAGCAACAATGGGTTTTCACCCAATTAGATTGTTACTCTTTTCTACTTTCAGTTAAAACAAGAACAAGATTGAATGTTTTACTCACCTGTTTGCCAATTTTTTTTGTTTAAATATATAATTTTTCAAACAGATTTTCCCGGAGACAATCTTTTGTTTTTGGCTCTTGTACCATATTTAAGAAGGAAGGAAGGAAGGTATATTTAAACAGGAAGGACTTCTTAAATATACCTCACTATTTGTCAGTACAACTGACAATAATATACCTCAACATGAATCTAATATTAAAAAGACCTCGTGTTCGAGTTATGGAGAAACATTCTTCTTGCCTGAATTGTGTCTAAGTTGCCTCATTTTTAACTCTTCTTTTTTCTTCAGGTTAGATTGGACGTGGAGAGGATGTTTCCACTAGTGGGAGAGTCTAGGACTAGAGGGCACAGCCTCAGAATTAAAGGAAGTTCCTATAGGAAGGAGATGAGGAGGAATTTATTTGGTCAAAGGGTGGTGAATCTGTGGAATTCATTGCCATGCAAGGCTGCGGTAACTGTCAATGGGTATTTTTAAGGTGGAGATTGACAGATTATTCATTAGTACGGGTGTCAGGGGTTATGGGGAGGAGGCAGGAGAATGGGGTTAGGAGGGAGAGACAGATCAGCCATGATTGAATGGCAGAGTAGACTTGATGGGCCGAATGGCCTAATTCTGCTACTGGAACCTATGAACTTCTCACCATGTAGTGAAACAAAAGATTTTCACTGTACCTCGGTACACGTGACAATAAACTGAACTGAAACGAAAATAACGGTACCAATTCCACGTAGTAATGGCAGGTGCAAGGCGGAGAGAAAAATTCAGAGAAAGCTTTCACATAGAACAACAAACCTGATACAATGAGCATCAAATTGTTCATATAACCAAATAACCATATAACAATTACAGCACGGAAACAGGCCATCTCGGCCCTTCTAGTCCGTGCCGAACACTTATTCTCACCTAGTCCCATTTACCTGCACTCAGACCATAACCCTCCATTCCTTTCCCATCCATATACCTATCCAATTTATTTTTAAATTATAAAATCGAACCTGCTTCCACCACTTCCACTGGAAGCTCATTCCACACCGCTACCACTCTCCGAGTAAAGAAGTTCCCCCTCATGTTACCCCTAAACTTCTGTCCCTTAATTCTGAAGTCATGTCCTCTTGTTTGAATCTTCCCTACTCTCAATGGGAAAAGCTTATCCATGTCAACTCTGGATCAACGTCAACACTTGCGGGCGGAGCACCAAGGAAAATTCCTTGTATGTGAATACTTGGCCAATAAACGTATTCATTCATTCATCCACTTCTCTGCACCACTGGAGAAAGTTCTTGCAGAAAATAACAATTTGGGAATTGGCCTGGAGACACAAGAAACTGCAGATGCCGGAATCCTGAACAAAACACAAAGTGCTGGAGGAACTGAGTGGGTCAGGCAGCATCTGTGTGGGGAATGGACAGGATATGCATTGGTTCTGAAGAAGGGTCCCAACCCGAAACGTCATCAGTTCATTCCCTCCTCAGACCCATTGAGTTCCTCCAGTACTTAGTGCTTTGCGAAATGGTCTATATTTTTAATATCATTATTATCGTTATCCAAACTTTCATCGTAAGTAATAATTCATAGTGCTGGGTGTGATTTTAATGCTACCTTTACAATGCTGGATTGTGTAATATTCTGCACTTTAGATGTTAGAGATACTGTGCAGAAACTGACCCTTTGGCCCATCTAGTCCGTGACGACCAACATTCATCCAGTATACTAGCACTACTCTACACAGTAGGGACAATTTTTATACTTACCAAAACCAATTAACCTACAAACTCAAGATATACACAAAATGCTGGAGTAACTCAGCAGGACAAGCAACATGTATGGAGAGAAGGAATGGGTGACGTTTCAGGTCAAGCCCCTTCTTCTGAGGAAGTGTCTCGACCCGAAACGTCACCGATTCCTTCTCTTCAGAGATACTGCTTGTCCCACTGAGTTACTCCAGCTTTTTGTGTCTATCTTCGGTTTAAACCAGCATCTGCAGTTCCTTCCTACACACACGTACAAACCCGCACATCTTTGGAGTGTGGGAAGAAATCGGAGTACCCGTAGAAAACCCATGCAGGTCACGGGGAGAACGTACAAACTCCGTACAGACAGCACCTGTAGTCAGGATTGAACCCGGGCCTCCGGTGCTGTGAGGCAGCAGCTCTACCACCCACTTATTTATATAACTGTGCCAATATCAAACTGACAGGTTCTCACTTGCCTGTATAACTAATGGGCCTGTCCCACTTACGTGACTTTTTCAGCGACTGCCGGCACCCGTCATAGGTCATTGCAGGTTGCCGAAAATGTTCAACATGTTGAAAATCCAGCGGCGACCAGAACAAGGTACAACTCTTTGGGCGGCAACTCACGAGCATACAGGCTTCACCCCGCGACATGTCGCCAGGGTGCCGCCTGTATGGTCGTGAGTCGTCTCCTCAGTCGCCCAAAGAGTCGTAGCGTCTTTCTGGTCGCCGCTGGATTTTCAACATGTTGTACATTTTCGGTGACCTACAACGACCTATGACGGGTGCCGGCAGTCGCTGAAAAAGTCGCGTAAGTGGGACAGGCCCATTAGGCCCAGTGTCCAGCTTTGGCAGTGAGAAGAGCATGGAGGAGCAGAGATTTCTACATCTATCGCTCTCTCTTCACACAAGGTGGAGTTTTGTTTTCTCCCAAGAAGGTTATTGTTGTTGTGACTGTGAAGTTTAACTCCAGGGTTCCCTGGTGGCACCAATTACAGATGGTACAAGGGCTGCTTCAAAGGTAACTGACCGCAGGAAACAGAGGAGCTGCAAGCTGGGAATTCTGTGCTCCCAGTCTGTGGTGTGGTGTGGTGTCTTGGGACAGGCTGCAGGCTAGTTTGGTGATGTGCCTCCTCTATGTACAATGAAACCACGCTGGGTGTTCCCATAATTAATATCAGCTGCACAGCCCAGAGCGGGGAGGACATCTCCACTGATCAATGCTGAGTTTCACTTTAAAACCAATGTAATTTATTGTAATATTATAATATAAAAACCTAGTGCACTTTGAACAAAAAGTACTCCCTCGAAACTCTCCTTCACCTTAAATGGCAAAAATGCACTGAAGCCACCGACACAAATGTAAAACCTATTATTTGCAACCCCCTTCTGGCGATCTGAGACTCTGTATAATTCTGCAAAACTTTGAACTGTAGAGTGAAGAATATTAATGTTTGGAGCATAGGTGGGTGTGAGCAATGTGTCACGAATAGCCAAACATAAGACTATGAGTAAATAGAATATAGTTTCTTAATGGTTGTGTGCTCCCGTTATCACTATTTATCATCTAGGTGTACAAAGTTTGTATTTATGTGTAGAAAGGATCTGCAGATGCTGGTATATACCGAAGATAGACGCAGAGTGCTGGAGTAACTCAGCGGGTCAGGCAGCATCTCAAGAAAATGCGAGTGACTTTTTGGGTCGGAACCCTTCTTCAGACTGAAATACTTTGGTTTAGTTTCCAGGACATTAACACTATCCTACACAAACTAGGGAAAATTTACAATTATACCAAGCCATTTAGCCTGCAAACCTGTACGTCTTTGGAGTGTGGGAGGAAACCGGAGATCCTGGAGAAAACCCACGCAGTCAATCAATCAACCAATCAATCAACCTTTATTGTCATCTTGCAAAGCAACAATTGTACAGTGCAAAATGAGAAGACGTTTCCCAGGGAGAACGTACAAACTCCGTACAGACAGTACCCGTAGTCGGGTTTGAACCTGGGTCTCTGGTGCCGTGAGGCAGCAACTCTAACGCTGCGCCACAGTGACGCCCTAAATAAGTTTTTGTTTAATTCACTCATCATTTTTCTCTTTGCATCTCAGTGAGGTTTGGTATAACACAGCTAGCTGGCCTTGCATTTGGCCTTGTCATTGCCTACTTTAATGGGGCCATTCACACCCACACACCTCCAACGGAGACCAGCAGATCACAAGGTCATAAGTGACAGGAGTAGAATTAGGCCATTCGGCCCATCAAGTCTACTCCGCCATTCAATCATGGCTGATCTATCTCTCCCTCCTAACCCCATTCTCCTGCCTTCTCCCCATAACCTCTGACACCACTAGGGATCGATCAAAAGCTGGGACATCCAACCAGTTGCAACCATATCCCCAGATGATCGCGGTGATTTTTGACACTCTGGTTAAGGCCTGCTATCACGCTGTTGTGAATTTTATTACACAGAACATACAACAAAAACCATAGAAGAGTTCAGCACAGGAACAGTCCCTTCGGCCCATGATGTTTGTGCTGACCATGATGCTGAACAAGACCCATATCCCTCCATTCCCAGCTCTTCCATGTTGCTATCTACCAGCCTTTGAAACACCACTATCGTATCTGCCTCCACCACCACCCCAGGCAGTGCGTTCTAGGCACCCACTGCCCTTTGTGTAAAAAGACTTACCCCGCACATCTCCATTAAACTTTCCCCCCTCTCACGCTCACCTGCTTTCATTCTGTTTGGGGAAGAGTCTACGCACTATTGGCAAAGAAGACATTGACCCACTGGAGGTTGGGGTGGAGTGTGGAGCCCGCGTGTGGGGCCGGGGGTGTGGGGCCGGGGGTGTGGGGTGGGGGGTGGGGTGGGGTGTCGGGGGTGTGGGGCGGGGGGTGTGGGGTGGGGTGTGGGGCCGGGGGTGTGGGGCCGGGGGTGTGGGGTGAGGGGTGGGGTGGAGTGTGGGGCCCGGGGTGTGGGCCGGGGGTGTGGTGGGGGTGTCGGGGGTGTGGGGTGTGGGGTGTGGGGCCGGTGGTGTGTGTTGGGGGTTGGGGGTCGGGGGTGTGTGTGGGGTGGGTGTTGGTGTGGGTTTTGTGGTTGTGTGGTGGGGTGTGGGGTGGGGTGTGCCGGTTGTGGGGTGGGGGGTGTGGTGGGGTGTTGGGGTGTGGGTGGTGGGGTGTGGGGGGGGGGGTCGGGGGGGTTGGGTGGGGTGTGGTTTTGTGTGGGGTGGGGGTGTGGGTTGTGGGGTGTGGGTGTGGGTGGTGGTGGGGGTGGAGTGTTGGTGTGCGGGGTGTGGGGTGGGCTGTGGGGTGGAGTGTGGGGTCGGGGGTGTGGGGCCAGGAGCCGGGGTGGACTATACCACACAGGCCTACATGTAACAGATGGCATGGGATTGGGTTGAATAAGGCCGGACAAATATCACTGCATCTGGCGAAGAATTATGAAACTGTGCAAAACTATATTTGCAGCAATCTTAAACGCTGTTGCATTTGATGATGATGATGAAGACAGATGAAACTGCAGATGCTGAGCAAAACAGAAAGTGCTGGAAGAACTCAGAGGGTCAGGCAGCCTCTGTGGAGGGTCAGACCCTTTCTGCCATGTTCAAGATGAAGACTGGTCACTCCACAGACGCTGCCTGACCCACTGAGTTCCTCCAGCATTCTGTATTTCACATTTGGTGGTAAGTTTTTTAATGCTAAATAAATGAGCAACATGTTTGGTAAAGTGTTACACTTACACCCTTCAAAGTACCAATTACATTCAGATGGTAACTTTACCAATTGTCGACTCGTCCGCGAGTCTGCGATGCTTCACCTTCATGTTTCCCAGAACTTGGGTCTGATTCTGACAACTTCCCTTTCATTGTTTTCACTTTATTTTTCTAGCTGGATGTTTCTAGATTTTGCTGTGATTTCTGTGGCGTGAACTCTTTCTTTGTCGACTTTTTGTTGCATGGTGTTCTGCCGGTCTAGACTGATGGACTCAAGCCGCACCACCTGCTTAGCTTTTTGTCTCCTTAATCCTAATTAATTGGATGGCCCATTTTAAGTAGATTAATACCGGCCGTCCTAAATAGCCGTGTTCTTTGTTTACCATGTGGCCACGGAACGGGGGGTGGGGAGAGGACACATATTTGGCGAATCTTAAACGTTTAAGCTGAAAATGATACACATTTGGTGCCAGGGATGTGATGAACCTTACTCCAACTTGTGTAAACAGTTTAACCCTACAGATGGCGACCCCTACATGAACTTGTCTCCATTCTCAATTATTCCGTCGTTTTCACGGCAACAGAACGGATGTTTCTTGTAATCCCACAAGATGGCTCTGCAGACCATTTGTGAAGCAGTTTGCCTTTCCACAGCGAGATCCCATCACAACTCTGCCTGCTCATAGTCGAAGACAAAAAATATCTCCAATGTCTGTGTTGCAAATGTTTTATTATGTATTTCTGTATATGAGTGCCGTGTTTGGGGCATCCATCACCAGCGAGTAAATCTAAGGGCATGCTCCATCATCTTACATTTGTATCCTGACATAAAATAATGTCTTTTTAACTCCATTAGTGTCAGGTTCCGTTAGTAAGGATGGTGCCTGATAGTAACAGCGTTAAACAAGACTCGCGGAAAAACCCTCTCAAAATTATCGGGCAAATGTAGATCTCACGATTTGAGAGAAAGACAAGGCTATTAAATAGTTGTTGGTATGTGAAACATGTTTGAGATGTTGTGAATGTTTTGGGAGGATCTAGAGTGGGTAAACATGTCGTGGTTGTACATGTTGTTGTGGGTTTCATGATGAGTAGCGTGGAATGGACTTGACTTCAATACATATGTAGATGAAAGTGCCTTCACTAAACATCTACCTGCATAGTATTGTCACTGGGTGTTTGCAGAACCTGCCTTCAGTTGCACATCCAGAGATATCGCTCGTCTCTCCATGGGAAACCAAAAATTACAATTGGCAAAATCCCTGAACAAGCAGCGATTAAACTCTGGATGACCTAATGAGTCTTTCCATTGGCATAGTTTTGTTTTAGTTTGGAGAAACAGCACGGAAACAGGCCCTTCGGCCCACCGAGTCCACGCCAACCATCGATCACCCATTCACACTAGTTCTACGGTTATCACACCTTCTCATCCACTCCTTCCACTACCTTAACCAGGAAACCTGCACGTCTTTGCAATGAGGAAATAAACCAGAGCACCCGCTGGAAACCCACACGGTCACAGGGAGAACGTGCTAACTCTAGAATATTCATCCCTTAAAATGAGGTACTTCTGCCTTAGCTGTAGCAGTTCCAAGTTCCACAGTCTGATGGGCGTGGAAAGTGTAAGGGAGAGAGTTATGTGTAGGGTGCAAGGAAGCAACGCAACACCAATAACCTTAATGGTTCCAGAAGTCCCGTCTGATATCCTAACCGATACCAACACAGACTAGCAACTACTTGCCAACCGATGCATAGAAGAGGTAAATCTACAGCGGAGGGACTCGTGATGACAATGTGGCCTCTCTGGTGACAGCATCTGCAAGGAGGGTCCCTGAACACTCAATGGAGAAGAAAGGCCGGAGTCCTCCTGTCCGCAGTTTGTACTCTCTGGCTGTTCCATTCCTCCACCATGGTTCTGCTTGCAGACTGTAGATGATGAGATACCTCCTCCACTGTCGAGTCCCTGCCACATTGCGGTGTTGAGAATATCGTGGCGATGTGAGGGCAGTGTGTAGCGGTTTTTGGAGGAACCTCGCTCGTCCTCTAGTTGGTTCCATCTTGAGAACCCAGGTCTCTGGGCTGGTGACGTCCTCTACATCAGGCACATTGTGTAGCTAGACAAAAGTGCTGGAGAAACTCAGCGGGTGCAGCAGCATCTATGGAGCGAAGGAAATGGGCAACGTGAAAACGTTGCCTATTTCCTTCGCTCCATAGATGCTGCTGCACCCTTTGAGATTCTCCAGCACTTTTGTCTACCTTCGATTTTCCAGCATCTGCAGTTCCTTCTTAAACACGTTGTGTGGCTACTCCAACACTAGCAACCGGTCAGCAGCTCGTTCCATACACCCACCACCCTTACCTCAAGTTCCTACTAAATCTTTCCCCCTTCACCTTAAACCTATGTCCTCTGGTCCTCGATTCACCTACTCTGGGCAAGAGACCCTGTGCATCTACCCGATCTATTCAAGAGAGAATTAGATACAGCTGTTAGAGTTAATGGAATCAAGGGATATGGGGAGAAAGCAGGAATGGGGTGATGATTGTGGATGATCAGCCATGGTCACGCCCGTCACGCCCGTCACGACCCTCACCCCCCGTCTTGAAGCGTGGTGAGCAGATTAAATTGTGTGGGGAAAGACTGTGTGTGTGACTCGCATGTGATCCCAAGGAGCAAAGGGGATGTGTACAGAATGAAGTGTGGGGTTTGTAGTCCTGCAGATGGCGGTACTGTGAGAGAAAGGAGAGCTATTTCTGCAGTGGAGCGGCGAGCGGGGGCAGCGATACAGAGTACTGCACCTAGTTTTCTTGGCACCGATCACGAATACTGACATTCAAACCTCTGACACAAATGTAGCTGTGATAAAATTGTGAAAAAAAGTGTTTATCGCAAACGCCCGGGCACAACTGTAACCTTATTGCTCCTGCCCGCCATAGTGTGTGTGTGTGTGTGTGTGTGTGTGTGTGTGTGTGTGTGTGTGTGTGTGTGTGTGTGTGTGTGTGTGTGTGTGTGTGTGTGTGTGCGTGTGTGACGCCGCTGCCTCTCTTCCCTGCCCCACTGGGATAATTGAGGATCATAATGCTGCGAAAGGACTGCAGTCATCACTCGCTGTCTGTCAGGTATCTGCACTCATCTGTGTGTGTGTGTGTCATCTGTCACCATTCAGGCACCGTGTCATCTTTACACTCACTTCACACACACTGTTTCTCACCCTGTTCATTATCTCGCGCACGGGAGCTCCAACCCCCCCCCCCCCCCCCCCCGCCTCCTCTCTCTCTCCCTCCTCCCACCCCACCCCCTCCTCCCTCCCTCCCTCCCACCTCCCTCTCTCCCTCCCCACCCCCTCCTCCTTCCCTCCCTCCCCACCCCCCTCGCTTCGCAAATGCATCTTCTTGTGACTCTCAATCTTCAGATTATGAATCGATGATCATATGGTGTAAGAGAGATAGATGGCTTTAAGCTTCATCTTGTCTCCTCTAATTGTAAAATATTAGTTACATTAGACTCTGCTTTTTGATTAATGGGACTTATTTGGAATGGACCCTTGCAGCCTCCTCCTCCGCCCCCGCCCCCACACTACCTACCCCCCCCAATCCCCCCCCCCCCCCCCCCCCATCCCCCCCCCCCCCCCTCCCTCCCCCTCCCTCCCCCCACCTCCGAAGTCCTCCACTGACTTTTGAGAATGGAGTGATTTCAATTAAAAGAGACAAATACGCCTTAGTTTCAGCCTGACAGTAGCTGGGCTATAAGTATTGAATCCAGAGAGCCAGCAGGGCTGCTGAACACCTCTTCCAGCAGCTTTTTCACCGACTGAATGGATGGATGTGCCCTGATGTGGAGGCTGCAGGTATAAATAAAATATGGAATCTAATGAAGATTCAGTTTAAAAAATGATTACAGTTTTTTCCTTCTCGTCTTTCTCTCTCTTCGGAGCGGGGTACAAGGTTGAGTGAAAACCCAGGTTCTCAACAATCTATCAGTTCAATTACAAAACAAAAAGGTCTATTTCCGCGCCGGGTGTCAAGGTTTAAATGTCGCAGATGGGAAGAGAAAGTTAAACAGCCGCAAACAAATCCCGCAAGCAAATCATTTCCCCGGTTTGAAAAGTCTAAAATTAGATCTGCCATGTGATGCTTAATCTGTGTAATAACACTCTCTAAAGGAGGTCGCTACTAGTTTGTAGCCACGGCAAAGAGGGCTCGAGTCGGGCATTTTATTGTTTTAACCTACAGTTTTATTGAAGGAGCATTTTAATAATCTGATGTCTTATTTTTCAATGAAGCGTCGAGGCTTCTCGCACCCTACAGCGCTCGGCCTCTCAATAAAGGCCATGTCTTGGCCTTCTCCAACCTGCTCCTGGTGCAGCAGGCCCTTGGCTTGAAATTCATTTTGGATGAAAATATCACACAAAATAATGTATTGTTGCCTGACCAAGATGTCAACTGACAAGACTGGCATTGTCATGAGGTAGCTCACACAGACTGTGTTTGGGGGCGAGGTAACTGGGTCTCCTCTCTTCCCTCCTCCTCTCCTCCTCCTCCCCTCTCCTCTCCGCCCCCCTCCCATCCTTCACCCTCTCCTCTCCTCCCCTCTCCTCCTTCCTCCCCTCACCTCCCCCCTGCTCCCCTCTCCTCCCCCTCCTCCCCTCTCCAATCCTTCCTCCTCCCCTCTCCCATCCTTCCTCCTCCCCTCTCCCATCCTTCACCCTCCCCCCCGATCCCCCGCACATAATGTCCAGCAGCCCCAACCCGTTGGATAGGTGCGCCAAATGCTCCAGTGCTCAACGAGTTAAAGCCGTTTTGATCTGCAGCTGAGTCTATAAAACGGACTAAAGCCTGCTGTGTTTTTTTTTCTCTTCAATAGTTTCTCCATGCTATCCTGAAGATAGAATTACCGTTTGTATACAGCTGCAAGTGATTAGTGGTTGTTCAGCCTGTCAGGTGTTGTGGACATGTGCTGGAGTTGACTGCCGTTGCTCAGAGTGTGGGGAATATGCCTTGTGCTGATGAGCAGTTACAGTAATATATATCAGCAAATCACTAACATTCTGCAAATTAATCACTATTTTTTTTTAACTCATCTGTGGGAAGAGAGCGGCATTACATGGGTAGAGCAGCTTCCACACACAGATGGCTGTGTTGGCATCAGATGGAATTTATATACAACACTCATTCTGACTTCTTGCCAAGAGTATCCTGAGACTGAGACACTGGGGGAATTGTGTGGGGCCCGTCACGCGCTTACACTAAAGGCTGTTGCGGTAAGTTTCAGGGATAAAATCTTGCTACTTCGCTCTGTCTGCTCTTGTTGTTTTAGCCTGAAGGAACTACATGTTACTCCGTTGTGCCACGGGCCAAATGCACACAGAGAGAGGAGAGGGTGGTTCCGTTTTTATGAATGTGTTCCACAACACCCTGCTTCACAGCTGTTTGAACTCTTGGCACGAGGAGCCGTATGACTTCATGTCCTCGCTCTTCCTCTACAAGGGTTGTGGGAGGGGAGGTTCACAAGGTCACTGATCTACATGGCGAGGAGGGGAGGGGAGGGGAGGGGGGAGAGGAGAGGAGGGGAGGGGGGAGGGGGGAGAGGACAGGAGAGGAGAGGGGAGGGAAGGGGAGGGGAGGGGAGGGGAGGGGAGGGGAGGGGCTGGCGGCTCACACCGCGATGCTTCCTCACTCACCGACACCACTCCCATTTGTCAGCACAAGCTGCATTTCGGGTAGAGCGAATGGCTGACGGATAAGACGCATTAAAATAAAACATACTGCGATAACACGGCCACCCCGGCCACTCCCTCCTCTCCCCTCTCCCATTGGGCAAGAGGTACACAAGTGTGAAGACGCACACCTCCAGATTCAGGGACAGTTTCTTCCCGGCTGTTATCAGGCAACTGAACCATCCTACCACAACCAGAGAGCGGTGCTGAACTACTATCTACCTCATTGGTGACCCTCGGACTATCTTGGATCGGACTTTGCTGGCTTTACCTTGCACTAAACATTATTCACTTGTCATGTATCTATAAACTATAAATGGATCGATTGTAATCATGTGTTGTCTTTCCGGTGACTGGTTAGCACGCAACAAAAGCTTTTCACTGTACCACGGTACACGTGACAATAAACTGAACTGAGCCTCCCCAACAGGGCCGTGTTAACAGCATTATAGGCCCCCGGGCAAAGCAGTGGACTGGGGCCCCGACACTTCCAGTTTTGTTATGCCGAATCAAATATGCCGTCATGCACTTGCGATGTTCTCCATTTTCATGCTATACAATAACATTCTACAATACATAGATTAGCATGGGGTCCCTATGCTGGTGAGGCCCCTATGCTGGTGGGGCCCTATGTTGGTGGGGTCTCTATGCTGGTGGGCCCCTATGTTGGTGAGGCTGCTATGCTAGTGGGGGCCCTATGCTGGTGGGGCCCTATGCTAGTGGGGCCCCGGGCAACTGCCCAGCGTGCCCATACGTTAAGATGGCCCTGCCCCACAAACACCTTTGCAAACAGTGCCAAGCTCTTCCCCTAACCAAGCCAATGCCGACCCTTCACACAGTGCAACACGACAACAAGGACACTTGTGATGACAGGGCCCAGAGTTTGCTGTCTGCTTCATGGGGACTGACTGCCAAAGGTTGCTCCGCTCCTAATGACATTGAGGATTGCCTGAGAGGCAGCTCCAGTTTATTTTATTGTCACGTGTACCATAAAAGCATAGACAATAGGTGCAGGAGGAGGCCATTCGTCCCTTCGAGCCAGCGCCGCCATTCAATGTGATCATGGCTGATCGTCCACAATCAGTGCCCCGTTCCTGCTTTCTCCGAGGTACAGTGAAAAGCTTCGGAGCTGGAGAGTGGAGAGAGGACCATCCTAGGCTGGAGTTCCTGTACACTCACTGTACAAAGTCCAACATAGATCTGGCGCTGGCATTCTACTTTACTCCTTACTTTGTTGCCTTGTCCCAATGTTGTGTGCAGATGTTATATTTTGCCTGCAGCATTACTGGACAAGTGGAGGGGAGGGTGTGGATCTTGACGAGGCGTGAGGGTGTCTGTGGGATCTGGGCGGGGCGGTCAGTATCGGTAGACTGCAGCGTTCTGTCTCATACAGGGATCGCACCATTGTCTTGGTTCACATAACCGCAGTGGAGAAGGTGGATTAGTCTGAGACTTTAACATGCATCGCTGCATCTTGTTGCAGGCATCTGTCGTTTCTCAGCTAGGGTTTGGGGATCACGCCACAGACAAACACAGCTAACTCTGACACCTTTCATTTTGCGCAGCCTCTTATAGAATAATGCAAAGCCAACTTTACTCTGTATTTCAAAGGGACTCCTTTCACTCAGCTCGACAACCCCAGAACATTAAAGGAAAAGCAAAATCTTAACTTGCATTTATTTATTTTTTCTTTCTTTCTTTTAGTTTGTTAGAAAGGAGTTTTAGAATTTTTTTTTACACAATTAAAAAATATGATCGACATAAAATAGGAAGCATGCAGAGAGCAATGTCAGTGGCAAGTTTCGAGGTGGAATGGTGACGTTTGTTCCCCTCTTACATCGGGAGAGTTCACACTGACGGTGAAAGCATTCTCCAAATATTGGGCATTCTGATTTGCATCATTAACCTGTCCACTGTTCAATACATATGATGTTGGGCTTTGAAGTACTGTGCGTGCAGTACATTGATGGCATAATATTTTGCTCAGTAAAACGGATGTGGCGAGCTGGCGTTGGTTGATGCCTCTAGTTACACTGGAGAATGCTGCAGGAATATTGTCTAGCTGGGGTTCAATAACAAATGGTGTGTAAATATAATCTTTGATAGCCATCACTCACATCTGGCCCTCATACCTTCATTATTTTTACATTGGATCCATTAGCTACAAATCCATTGATTTTACTGAATGCTGTTTATGGGGAAGACAAAAGGTTAAACCCGGCAAGTACAGACCATAAAAACATGGATATTGCCACAGCTCATAACTCTCTGTGAAAGCACAGTGTTAGATCTCAACAGAATATGTGGGAACTCTGTTTATTTTGGTGGTTCAGCAAGTTTTAGCACAGGTCTGACTAAACATGTATGAAGGTGCAGGATATATAATGTAAAAGCAGGTGTGTGGGTGTGTGTGATATTCACGTGTATAATATTTACACGAACAATCTGGATTAATTTACAATATGAACAGTTATCTTATTTAAGAGGCTTTTCCATGGGCACATGGTATTTCAGGGCTTTTCGATAGCTACCTGGTTATACAGGGAATGGAAGCATAGTGAATTAGTCTAACATGTTCTATGTGTAGGAAGGAACTGCAGATGCTGGTTTAAATCAAAGGTAGACACAAAATCTGGAGTAACTCAACGGGACAGGCAGCATCCTGGAGAGCAGGAATGGGTGACATTTCGGGTCGAGACCCTTTCTTCAGACTGAGTTACTGTCCCGCTGAGTAACTCCAGCATTTTGTGTCCATCTTCTGTACTGTTCTATGTTATTTTTGTTCAGTGTACATCGTTCACAAGTGTTAGAGGATTGTATCTGCTCTTGTGGCTCACGTCCCTATATTTGCACGTAGCTTTGTAACTATAAGCAAGATGAGAAGCAATGTCGAGCCAGTGATGCCCGACTGGACACTGCATTAAGAGTGGTGTTAGTTACTCTCGGCTGTGGCCCAATGCTCATTTATGCAGGAGGTTCTTGGGGGGACAGCACTGGTTGAATGTGCAATGCTGACTAGTATTTAAACATGCTTGTACTGTCGACCCCCCTGGACTTGAACCAGCCCTTTACACCACGACATGCTTGACATGGATTTTCCCATCACCACGGACTGGCCTTTGTTTGGGGTTTTTGTGCATTATATTGGGGTTGTTATTTATTGAAATTCTTCTAATTGTTTCATGTATGGATTAGGGTTAGAAACTATTATTGTTTGTTTGTTAGATTTTATATGTTGTGCACGCTCACACACACACACACACACACTCATGCACACACTCACACACACTCATGCACACACTCACACACACACACACACACTCACGCACTCACGCACACACTCACACACACACACACACTCGCGCGCGCGCACACACACTCACACTCATGCACTCACACACTCACGCACACACACACTCACACTCATGCACACTCACGCGCACACTCATACGCACACACACACACTCATACAACACTCGTATACACACACACTCATACACACACACTCATACGCGCACACACACACACACACAAACACACACACACACACTCATACACACACACACTATGCACACACTCATACACACACACACACATAAACACACATACACACACACACACACACACACACACACACACAGAAACACACATACACACACACACACACACACACACACATAAACACACATACACACACACACACACACACACACACAAACACACATACACACACACACACACACACACACACACACACACACATAAACACACATACACACACACACACACACACACACACACATAAACACACACACACACACACATACACACACAAACAAACACAATTAACTTTTTCTCGTTTACTATATTGTTTACAATGTACTATATTTACATATTCTGTTGTGCTGCAGCAAGTAAGAATGTCATTGTTCTATCTGGGACATATTTATAAATTCACAAGTTATAGTAGTAGAATTAGGCCATTCAGCCCATCGAGTCCACTCCACCATTCAATCATGGCTGATCTCTGCCTCCTAATCCCATTTTCCTGCCTTCTCCCCATAACCCTTGACACCTGTTCTAATCAAGAATTTGTCTATCACTGCCTTAAACATATCCACTGACTTGGCCTCCACAGCCCACTGTGGCAATGAGTTCCACAGATTAACTACCCTCTGACTAAAGAAGCTCCTCCTCACCTCCTTTCTCAAAGAGCGCCATTTAATTCTGAAGCTATGACCTCTGATCCTGGACTCTCCCACCAGTGGAAACATCCTCTCCACATCCACTCCATCCAAGCCTTTCATTATTTGTACGTTTCAATGAGGTCCCCCCTCAACCTTCTCAACTCCAGCGAGTACAGGCCCAGTGCCGTCAAACCCTCATCATATGCGAACCCACTCATTCCTGGAATCATTCTTGTAAACCTCCTCTGGACCCTCTCCAGAGCCGACACATCCTTCCTCAGAGATCACAATCACAATAATACTTTATTAACCAAGTATGTTTTGCAACACACGTGAAATTTCATTTGCCAAGTCAGTCATACAAATAAAAAGCACCAGAACACACAAAATACATTTTAACATAAACATCCACCACAGTGACTCCTCCACATTCCTCACTGTGATGGGAGGCGAAAACAAAGTTCAAGTCTCCTCCCTCGTTTGCTCTCCCGTGGCCGGGGGCCTCGAGCCCTCCGTTGACGGGACGATCTTACTCCTGTAGCCGGTGGTGTTCGGGGCCTCTGCATCGGGGCGATCAGCTCCTGCATCAGGGGAGATGTCACCTCCCCGCGCCGGGTGATCGGACCCAGTGTCGGGGCTGGTCGAACCTCTGTGTCGTTGGAGCTTCCCGACTCAGCCTCTCCCGAGACCGCGAGCTCTTGATGGTAAAGTCCGCAGGCGGCGGTTGGAGCGATCCCAGGTAAGGGATCGACTCCGATGTTAAGTCCACACCTGAGTGTCGTGTTGATGAATCTGTTTGTGCTGCTGTAAGTTTAACAATTTCATTGTTCCTTTTCTGTACAGCCGATAATGAGGCACTGTGAATGGTGTTGTGAAGGGTGGGGAGGTCTAACCTTTGCTGGAGTTCAGAAGGATGAGGGGATCGTATAGAAACATATAAAATTCTTGAGGGACCGGACAGGCTAGATGCAGGAAAAATGTTCCCCATGTTGGGGGAGTCAAGAACCAGGGGTCACAGTTTAAGAATAAGGGGTCGGCCATTTAGGACTGAGATGAGGAATTTTTTTTCACCCAGAAAGTTGTAAATCTGTGGAATTCTCTGCCACACAAGGCAGTGGAGGCCAATTCACTGGATGTTTTCAAGAGAGAGTTAGATTTAACGGAATCAAGGGATATGGGGAGAAAGCAGGAACGGGGTACTGATTGTGGATGATCAGCCATGATCACAGTGAATGGCGTTGCTGGCACCTATTTTTCTATGACTCCTGTTTCTGCACTCTCTCCCCTCAGGTACCCGGCCGTTCCAGTGCAGATACTGCCCCTACAGTGCCTCGCAGAAGGGTAATCTGAAGACACATGTGTTGTGCGTGCACCGAATGCCTTTTGACAACAGCCAGTATCCAGACCGCAGGTTCAAACGGTCCAGAGTCGACACGGAGGCTACTGGGATTGCAGAAGAAGCAGGTTGTGTGAACGCAGGGAGCTGTAGTGAACTGCCGGTGGAAGCTAGTCAGGATCAAGACTAGTGCAAGGCAACGAGACAATTACTCGCAATATACGGTTTTTTTTACTGAGCTTTTTGTTTTGACATGTAGTCAGAATGAACAAATGTTTGTGGAATTCCAAGGAAATAACTGGTGGGCTGTTTTTAATATATCTATATATATATATATATCCCAGTATTGTGACGGAGATTGTGTGAGATGTCCACTTATGCCAAGAGACTGCCGAACTGTTACCCAGCAACAAGTATTTCAAAACATCACAGGTGGGAAACTAAAGTGGCTGTAAAAGGTCACCAGCTACTTACTAACAGGCCGTTTGAAAGTTTAAAGTGGTGTATGTCCGAAACGAATGCTCTTAACAGAAATGTGATCGGATCCGGGTGATTTAGAGTCGGCTTGGTTATGGGGGGGGGGGGCTGTGAAAACACCTTTATTACACGACCCCTCCAATCTGTTGCCATTGGCTTAGCCCAGTAATGGGATGTGTGTGTTGGTGCCAGTCTGACTGAGGCTGAGAGAGAGAAACAAAATGAAAATCAATGCGTGGTGTCCCTTCCTGTAGGCAGCAGTGTTGGGGAAACCCTAGCCGCCCAGTGCTGATTGAGCCATGCTGGACACAGACAGACAGACAGACCTATGCGGAAGTGGGTCACAATTTAACATGCTCATCCTGTGTTCTCATTCACAGCCAAATGTATCAAAGGAAGAGGTGGCCGACATAAAAATGCTGGAGAAACTCAGCGGGTGAGGCAGCATCTATGGAGCGAAGGAATAGGCCGAAACGTTGCTCCATAGATGCTGCCTCACCCGCTGAGTTTCTCCAGCATTTTTGTCCACCTTCGATTTTTCCAGCAGCTGCAGTTCTTTCTTAAGCAAAGGAAGAGGTGGGGATCCGATAGTCTTTTATTTTTCGTTTATCAGTTTGCAAAGTTGTGTGGGGGAAGGAAAAAAAACTTTCGATTTTCTTTGACTTGAAGTATTTTCCTTCTGTGGAGAAGTAGGTTTTCAACAGTGAAGTCGCACAGGGGAGGGGTGGGGATGGGAGGTCACAGCCTTGGAGAGTGTTGGCTCTGACGATAGAGGGCACTGGTGGGAAGTGGAATATCTGGAACGAGGGAATTATTCAGCTCGTTACTCCAAAACAATTCCCGTGAGCGAACATTCGTTAATGTTTCCAAGTGTGAAAGACACAGTGCAGGAGTTTCTCCTGAAGAACAAGTAAATGGAGACGTTGAGGAAGTCTATTCATCCACTATTTCCTGCTCTGTATGTATCAAGAATCACTTGTCAATGTGTTGGTCTTTCCCCCTTGTTTTTTTTGTGCAACAGAAACAATGGAATTCGGTGGGGGTTTTTAAATGAATTTTAGCTTTTGTACAATTCGGAATCCGCAGAGTTTAATTTTCACGGCGATAGACACAACTCTTGAGGCAAATGATGCGACTATGAAGTTGACCGGGGGGGGGGGGGGAGACTCTTGAGATAAGCAGCAAAGTATCACCACGAGAATAGACATCAAGTAAGCGTTATACACTTGATCTCAACGCCGCCTTCATCAACAGCGAAAGAGGTGCCCCATCTCCAGACAATTGTCCAGGGGCAGTGTATTCTGGAGAGGAGTATGACTCTAGGTCGTGTAGGCTGCAGAGAGCAGAGAAGATATCACTGGGCCTTAACACCTCTGCTCTGCCTAACGTAGTTTGCGGTGGTCACAAACTGCAAGCTTTAATTTGTGTAAATAATAGTAAAAAACAAATAAGCCGAGTACTAACCTGAGAGAATGATAAATATTGGCCGAGGCCACACCAACAGTGGGCGAGACTGGGGGGGGGGGGGTCACTAACTTAACACCCACCTGGCAAATGGCAAGATGGTTTTATGGTTTTTTTTTTAGTATAGTTCTCACTGCCTTACTTAAACCCAGATGATAAACTCAATGCAACTGTTTCTAAAGATCCCAATGTGGGATCGAGATGTTATTAAAAACATTTCAGAACGACTGTAGTAAGCTTTAGGATATTAACTGCACTACCGTGTTTGGTGACTGTCAGTCGCTTGCTTTCGTGTATGTGTGTGTGGGTGTGTGAGTGAGGGGGTGTGTGAGAGCGTGTGAGCGTGTGAGAGCGTGTGTGTGTGTGAGTGTCTGTGTGTGAGTGTGTGTGTGTGTGTCTGTGTGTGTCTGTGTGTGTCTGTGTGTGAGTGTGTGTGTGTGTGTCTGTGTGTGTCTGTGTGTGTCTGTGTGTGAGTGTGTGTGTGTCTGTGTGTGCGTGTGCGTGTGTGTGTGTGTGCCTACTGTACCGTAGCAAACACATTCCATACTCGCACTTTTTGAAATCTTTCAGTATTCTTCTGTGTCTTTCAGTATTTCAGATGACAGGCAATAAATAATAACTCCGCGTATGACACTGGATAACGTCTCCCTTCCTGTGACGTGTGTGTATGTGTGTGTTGATTCCATTTAGTCAGGTGCTACTGTCCTGCTTTTCTCCCCCCTCCCTCTGACGTAGACCTTTCCAGAACATTTGTAACTTGTAATAGGAGCAATTGACAGCAGCAATGATACTGTCAGATTCTGAGTAACTCCACGCTTCACAAATCTAAAGACGTCAACATTGTACTTCTGTAGTGTGTGAAACTGGTCATGATATTGTCTACATTCCTAAATGAAGGAGTTTGTTATCTTGGAGAAGATCTGAGATCAATAGAGTAGAGGATGTTGTTGCCTTGCTTGTAACAAGTAGATGACTTTGTATTTAAAGTTTATTCTTGGTCATTATTTATTATACATCAGTTGACAGAACTTTATTCTGGTATAGAAGTATAAAAGTTGTTTTTCAGCGATGCCTTTTTTTTCTGCTGTTAGAAGCAAGATGTCTTTGAAGCAGTATAGTTTTATCCCGTGTTTTACGCAATAAAACCTCTACCTCTGAAAGCACTGGTTTCTTCTGATTATTTACACACGCTGCTGCTAAAACGCTTCTCACTTCAGTTCTTGCCAGAGTCGAGAACTTGCCTTAGTAACTCACCTTGCTCACAGCTTCCACAGAGTAATCAAAGCCTAATCATTCTTGCAACTTGTCGGCATTATGAAACACCCTGAGATTCGATCCTTGATGTAAATTTCTGGATTCGGGAAGTTCATTTAAAGATAGTCCCTGTTTCCCTAGTTTGTCTTCACTTCAAGTAACAGGTAAAAACTTCACACCTCTTCACTCCTTGTCTCAAGGACTTTAGTCTCCTTTGCATCTCTGGCCTTTGTCCACCCTCACACCACCCCCCTCTCCCCCACACCTGTATCCACCTTTCACTTGTGTAGGAAGCAACTGTAGATGCTAGTTTAAACTGAAGATAGACACAAAAAGCTGGAGTAACTTAACGGGTCAGACAGCGTCTCTGGAGAAAAAGAATAGGTGACGTTTTGAGTCGAGACCCTTCTTCAGACCTACCTGTTCACCTATTACTTATCTGGCTCTGTCCCGAACCCCACCCCCCTCTCCTCGTTTCCAGCTTTCTCTCCCCCCCATCCCCCGCCCCCCACTACAATCAGTATGAAGAAGGGCCCTGACCCGAACTGACCTGCTGACATCACATATCTGATGTGTTCCTTAATCAAGTGCGGTGAGCAAACTCACACAAGAATAAGGAAATTCTACCGCCTAGAATCTTATCCAGCGACCCAGGTAGTGGCTGTGAGCAGGTAGGTTAACTTTCCAGATCACCTCAAACCCATTCAATGTGTCAACGTGTATCCCAATGTGTAGGAAGGAACTGCAGACGCTGGTTTACACCAAAGATAAACACAAAATGCTGGAGTAACTCAGCGGGACAGGCAGTATCTCTGGAGAGAAGGATCAGGTGATGTTTCGGGTCGAGACCCTTCTTCAATCTGGACATTTCATTCTATGTGCTTCCCAATGCATGACTGTAAGGCAAGAGATCACTTGGACTTTCCCTCATCTCACCACAGAGGGATCCCGATCCAAAACGTCGCCTGGCTAATCCCTCCACAGCTGCTGCCTGACCCGCTGAGTTCCTCCAGCACTTTGTGTTTTGCAGAAGGTTCCTGCATCTGCGGTTCCTTGTGCCTCTGTAATGGGTTGCCTTGCCTGCACGATTCTCAATAATTCTCGACCAAGCCAGACTTATAGCCACCAGAACCTGTGAGAATTAGACTCAGAACATGTCACTCATCACAGGATACTGTGCAGAACTATTCCTATATTCTGGGCTAGAATTCTACACCGCGTATGCACTACATGTACTTGGCAAGTTCATAAGCCAGTGCATATTAGATACATAGACAATAGGTGCAGGATGAGGCCATTCGGCCCTTCGAGCCAGCACCACCATTCAATGTGATCATGGCTGGTCTGCCACTATCAGTACCCCGTTCCTGCCTTCTCATATTCCTTGATTCCGCCAGCCCTAAGAGCTCTATCTAACTCTCTTTTGAATGCATCCAATGAATCGGCCTCCACTGCCTTCTGAGGCAGAGAATTCCACAGACTCACAACTCTGGGTGAAAAAGTTTTTCCTCATCTCAGTTCTAAATGGCCTACCCCTTATTCTTAAACTGCGGTCCCTGGTTCTGGACTCCCCCAACATTGGGAACATGTTTCCTGCATCTAGCCTGTCCAATCCCTTAATAATTTTACATGTTTCTATAAGATCCACTCTCATCCTTCTAAATTCCAATGAATTCAAGCCCAGACGCTCCATTCTTTCATCAAATGACAATCCCGCCATCCTGGGAATTAACCTGGTGAACCTACGCTGCACTCCCTCAATATGTCTGAAATCAGTGAAGACATTACTTTGAACTATATATTTCATATTCAATCTTTATTGTCATTGTGCAGTGTACAGTACAGAGACAACGAAATGCAGTTAGCATCTCACCCAGAAGAGCTAGATGCAGGAAAAATGGTCCTGATGTTGGAGGAGTCCAGAACCAGGGGTCACAGTTTAGGTCGGCCATTTAGGACTGAGATGAGGAAAAACTTTTTCACCCAGAGGGTTGTGAATCTGTAGAATTCTCTGCCTCAGAAGGCATTGGAGGCTAATTCGCTGGATGTTTTCAAGAGAGAGTTGGATATAGGAGGTAGACAAAAGTGCTGGAGAAACTCAGCGGGTGAGGTAGCATCTATGGAGCGAAGGAAATAGGCAACGTTTCGGGCCGAAACCCTTCTTCAGACTGGATATAGCTCTTAGGACTAACGGAATCAAGGGATATGGGGAGAAGGCAGGAGCGGGGTACTGATTTCAGATGGTCAGCAATTGAATGGCGGTGCTGGCCGAATAGCCTACATATTTTCTATGTTTATATATATGCATATGTATGTGTGTGTATATACCCAGTGATGATGCCTGTCCCGTTGAATTACTCGAGCATTTTGTATCTTCAGCGTAAACCAGCATCTGCAGTTCATTCCTACATAATCTGCCTCCTCCTTACACATCTGGGGCCCATGCAGCTGCAATCTCAAATGCTCACAATAGTCATCTTTGCTGCAGCCATGCATCCTTGCATGTGAGCACAGGTGTACGTGTTTCAAAGTCATCGTTGGACCACATTTTGCGACTTATTTTGCACTCCCATTTCATCTTTAAGGGACATAAAAACAAGCCCCACCCAATTGAATCCATAAGCCAGTCTATATTGACGTCCGATCACTAATGGAGGATAGCAGTATAAATGGATGCCATTCGTGAATATAAAACAACAGCATGGAAACAGATTCTAAACATTGAATCACCTGCCTCTGAAGTTTCTTTAGATATTGTTATTCATTATTTACTGTGGAAGAAGCACTTGTTCAGAAGTTCCTGGTTTTACTTGAGCCATCTGATTAAATCCAACGAGATGTCAAATCTTCCCCATTTATATCCAAATGTCTGTGTATTTAAACATAAGTATATATTTTTCTGCAATGTGAATGGAATAAGCTAATGGGAATTTAAAATTATAATCAATAAAATGTGTTATGAAATAGATATCAGTTTGAAGTGTTACTGTAAAATATAGCGTACCATTAATAAATATAATTAGGGAGAGGTTTAAAAATATATAAAATAAAGTGCCCCAGAAGATGTTGTTTTTTCTCTTGTGTCCTCAGTTGGAGGCTCTAATACCATCGAGCAAATGTCTCTGGAGGTAAATAACGTGTCTGAAATAAACCAATAATGTCTTCAGTACAGTTGTTTCTCTAAGGAGATATAACTATCCGATTTCCATATATGCTTTGAATTCATAACATTTGATCAGGAAAGTAGTTTTCCCAATTTGAAAATGGAACGAGAAATTTGCAGAAACTGGGGCTTTTTGAATTCCAAGTGGCATCTGTGTGAGATCATTCATGTCCTTTCTTCCCATCTGCCGTAAAGTCAATTTGTGTTCTGTGATTGAACCAGTGTAAGCAGTGCTGGATGCATGTGATTTGTATTCTCAATTTAAACAGATATTCCCTTTATTACCGTAAAAATGCTTCTGCAGGAAACAGCTGCACTTTTGTGCCATAAACCTCGATTGTAGCACTCAAGGAGAGAGCATCTTAAAACTCATAACTACCTTAAAGAGAGGTCACGAACAGGAGAATGGAGAGGAGGGTGGTTTCTGTAGATGCTGCAGGGAGACTGACGTGTTAGAACATCGGTCTGGAATAAATGGGAGTCACAGATTCATAGCAACTCTCTCAGCAGAGCCAGAGTCTCCGTGTGTGCAGGAGACCTTTTCACATTCCCATGGTTGAACTGTCTTGTTGCTGTGTAGGTTCAACAATACTTAACATTCGTAGCAAGAGTCAGGATTTACTGAGTCAGTGGCTTTATTAGTTTAATATAAAAAACCCACAGATGCTGGTTTATACCAGAGGTAGACACAGAGTGCTGGAGTAACTCAGCGGGTCAGGCAGCATCTGTGGAGAACATGGATAGGTGACGTTTCACAGAGTGCTGGAGTAACTCAGCGGGTCAGGCAGCATCTGTGGAGAACATGGATAGGTGACGTTTCACAGAGTGCTGGAGTAACTCAGCGGGTCAGGCAGCATCTGTGGAGAACATGGATAGGTGACGTTTCACAGAGTGCTGGAGTAACTCAGCGGGTCAGGCAGCATCTGTGGAGAACATGGATAGGTGACGTTTCACAGAGTGCTGGAGTAACTCAGCGGGTCAGGCAGCATCTGTGGTTTTCCTCTCCATCCAGCAGTGTGGGCATGTGAGGGGTGAACCCTGATCTAAATATTTGTCATTAAACAACCAAGGATTCTTAGATTTGATCCTCAGACCACTAACAGATGATCAGGCTAGTTGTGTCGGCATCCAGCGTAGGGGACTGAGAAAGCAGGTGAAAAGGGATTTTAAGAAAGATTCTTTGCTTTTTGTTTTTAAATTAAGTAGTTCAGCCTTTTCTTGACAGTTTGAACACCTAGTGGATATTGAGTTTTCACGCACCCAAGGGGTGCTGTTGAGAAGATATATGTCAATTTGGGAAATCAAGTGCATATATCAAAGGCTTAATGTTATCAGCCCAAGCTAGACGCAGCTGGATAAAGAAGCCAGGCGTCTCACGGGCTTTGTAACGGTTTACAAACTCACACAGGAGCCACAGGATAAATAAATTGGTCGAGGTACCAGGAGCAATTCCTCCTGACATTCTCATAGCATGATGGAGAGGTAGAGGCTCCACACGGACATGCTGTGGAGCTGGCATTGTGTTTCTGGAAACGACACAACATGGCCAGTGAACACAGGAGAATCACTTTGTGTTAGCAAGGACTCCCGACTTCACAGAGTGCTGGAGTAACGCAGCGGGTCAGGCAGCATCTGTGGAGAACATGGATAGGTGACGTTTCAAGATAATATCCTTCAGTGATTGTAAGGGGGAGAAGAAAACTAGAGGAAGGAAGAGGAGGGACAGAGCCTGACTTATTGTCACATGGGCCTTAATGCAGTGAAATTCTTTCTTGCACACAGTTCAGTGATAACCCTGCTGTCCATTAGACACAACCATACTCAGTACCAGAGTGTAAGATAGTAGACCACACAGGGGTACTGATTGTAGATGATCACTCAGCCATGATCATATATTGAATGGCGGTGCTGGCTCAAAGGGCCAAATGCTTTACTCCTGCACCTATTTTCCATGTGTCTATGTTTCTATGTCAGGAAAGCGATGGAACACAGCTATCGTGGGGTCTGAATTAACTGAAGGAACTGAGGTTTGTCTGGTCACAGGATGCTGCAGCCACAGGTTAAGTCCCCAGTGCTACCCAGTGCTGGGGAAGGATATATTCTAGCGCTGTTATGGTGAGTGTCAGAGGCGGGATGTGTAGGGCAAGCCTAAGCAGTGACAGGTTCAGTGGTTCACTGGTGTTTAATTTGTCACTTGTATAGCTGCACAGTGGGATTATTTTTGCATATTTACACATGCAAGCGCTGCCCTGTTTTGGCGCCATTTCCAAAGTCCAATTGCCCACGCGCTCGATGCATTGCAGTGGCTCCCGAACCAAGTGAGGCCCAGGCTCGTGCAGGGCCTCCTCCATCATCTCTTGCTCCATCACTCGATGGAAAGGACACGGAACCTTCCCTGTGCGGCTTCCAACAATGATGTTCCAGCTCCCAGCTAGTGCATGTGGAGACAGTCGAAGCTTCACACATACAGACAACAAGGCAAGATGGATTATACATGATTGAAAGGGCAGCATTAGCTTTCATCTTTAGCTCCACACATTCTCACTGGATCTTCCACACTGGGCACCGTCCCCTCTCCGGCCATTCTAGGGTGTAGTCATTCACCTCACAACGGCAGGATTGAGACCACACTGATGGTCAGTGTTACTTTCTGTATTTAGATTGCTATTGTGTGTATCACTCCCAGACTATAAGTGTTATAAAATCATAAGTGATAGGAGCAGAATTAGGCCATTCGGCCCATCAAGTCTACTCCGCCATTCAATCATGGCTGATCTATCTCTCCCTCCTAACCCCATTCTCCTGCCTTCTCCCCATAACCCCAGACACCCGTAACTAATCAAGAATCTATCTGTCTCTGCCTTAAAAATATCCATTGTCACCATTGGTGTCTTCTTCAAGCCCTTATGGAAAAACCCAAGAGTGAATTTCAGAAATAAACGTTTACCACTAGAAGCTGTGGTGGTGATTTTCCAATAGTTGTTGCAGAATCGCAGAAGCCATTTAAAATCTTGGTGTTCTACTGCATGTGAACTGGCAGTCCCTGACTGGGGAGAATGATTCTGGTGTGGGCATTACTAAGGACATCCAATCTCATTATCAATCTGTCTGCAAATCATGTTAAACATGGAAGCCTAACCCTTAACCATAATCATGTGTTGTCTTTCTGCTGACTGGTTAGCACGCAGCAAAAGCTTTTCACTGTACCTCGGTACACGTGACAACAAACTAAACTAAATAAGTGGGCTTTCAAAGAGCATTTTAAAGGTGAATCTTAAGTGACCTCCACGCCCAACACTAGGCATGATTCACCTCCAGGGAGAGTCATCGAAGATAGATACAAAGTGCCAGAGTAACTCAGCGAGACAGGCAGCATCTCTGCAGAGAAGGAATGGGTGACGTTTCGAGTCAAGACCCTTCTTCAGACTGTTCAACTGATCCAACCTGATGCTGCCTGTCCCGCTGAGTTACTCCAGCATTTTCTGTCTACCTTCGATTTAAACCAGCATCTGCAGATATTTTCTACGAGGTGTCTAAGAACATGTATTGCATGTTCATTGCCCAGGTGTTCCACAGAGTCACTATTCACTCTTGCCAAGTGGCACTGACTAACATCCTCACCAAAGCAGACAGATAATCACTGTTTGAAGAAGGGTCTCAACCCAAAACGTCACCTATCCATGTTCTCCAGAGATGTTGCCTGACCCGCTGAGTTACTCCAGCTTTTTGTATCTACCTTAGGTTGAAGCCAGCATCTGCAGTTCCTTCCTACACATTCCACAGATTTAGTCTTGTTGCCCAAGGGAGGTATTTCATAGCTATTGCGAAAAAAAGCGCACTCTTCCACAAGCTTCCTTAATTGTTTCGTACAAATTATATTAGTTGTGTAATTGAAACGACATTCCTCAAATGGGTGGAGTAGTGGAATCTGATCCAGGATTCCTGGACACTGTCCCTCTTGATTAGGAAAAGATTTAATAGGAATCTGAGGGGTAACTTTTTCACACAATGGGCGGTTGGTGTATGGAACAAGTTGCCAGAGGAGGTAGTTGAGGCTGGGACTATCCCAACAGTTAAGAAACAGTTAGACAGATACATGGATAGGACAGGTTTGGAGGGATATGGGCCAAATGCAGGCAGGTGGGACTAGTGTAGCTGGGATACGTTGGCCGGTGTGGGCAAGTGAGCACACCAGCCATCTACACTAGTCCCACCTGCCTGCGTTTGGCCCATATCCCTCTGGACCTGTCCTATCCATTACTTGGAAGTTCCATCTGTTTGGGTGAGGGATTAGTGAGTTTGAGGATAAGGTTTGCGGGGAATTGGAGCCTGGATGTTCCAGCAATTGTGTTCAGTTTATTGTCACATGTACAGAAAAGCTTTTGTTGCGTGCTAACCAGTCAGTGGAAAGACAATACATGATTACAATCGAGCCGTTCACAGTGAACAGATACAGGATACAGGGAATAACGATTTGTGCAAGATAAAGTCCAGTAAAATCCGATTAAAGATAGTCCGAGGGTTTAGAATGAGGTGGATGGTAGGTCAGGACTACTCTCTAGTTGTCGATGGGATTTGCTTTGATCAGCAGCAGATGTGGCCTTGTCCACCACCTCTTGCATCTTCCCATTAAACCCTCTTCTCGTGATCGAATGTTCATTGTTTATCTCACAGAAGCAGCAGCTCCAGGGTCCACCATACTAACGCATTTCATGCTGCCACTCACTTAAAGGATCAGTACCATTAAGGATGGTGAGACTAAATATGCTATTTCTATGTATTAATTTCTTTGTAATTCCATCTGTATTTTGGACATTAAATTACAAAAATCTTAAATTGGGTTTATCATCTTGTTCTTTGTTTTTGATTTCAATTGCTTTGTTTTTTATGCTATTTCTTACCATGTAGTAATTAAAATTAATGTGGCCAGTGGGAGAACAAGACTGTTCAAGAAGGAACTGCAGATGCTGGAAGATTGAAGGTACACAAAATTGCTGGAGAAACTCAGCGGGTACAGCAGCATCTATGGAACGAAGGAAATAAGGAATATAAGAAATAAGAAATTATTTCCTTCGCTCCATAGATGCTGCTGCACCCGCTGAGTTTCTCCAGCAATTTTGTGTACCTGGCAGAACAAGACTGTTCATTTTGTTCATTTTGATTTGACTTCACAAACTGCAAGAATTTTGCTTATTTCTCTGATTTATTAAGCTGCTTCTGAAAGTTCTCTAATTGTGTTCTAATGACAGGTTATCAAGCTCATCATGGATGCTGCCTGACCTTTTGAGTATTTGTGTTCTACCTCCGTTGCATTTGCTAACGTTAGCATGGAAAGTTGAATTGGAAATATATCTCCTGATGGAGGGTGGAATGTTTTAAATTCCTGGTTGTATGTAAAACTGTTACTGCTTTAAAGACTTAAAGACTGGTTCCACCAAGATGCAGGACAGAAGGCCACAGGAGATCCTGTTTCCCAGTGGTGATCAAACTGTACATCTCCTCCCACCCATTCTGTCGTGGGGTAGACTGACTCCCCTTCCCCCTCCCCAATCTTTGCACATCCCCAATCCTGGGCTTTCCACTTGTCACTTTAATTTCGTGTCTCGTGTATCTTGTTGGGGTTTATGACAGTTGGCAGACCAATGTCCCTCCTGGGATAAATAAAGTTTCATCATATCGTATCGTTATTATTGTCATGTGTAACGAGGTACAGTCAAAAGCTTTGTTCTGCGTTATATCCAGTCAGATCAGATAACACTACACATAAATACAATCAAGCCCAACTCGTGTAACAGGTAGAGCAAAGGGAAGGTACAGAATGCAGAATATAGTTTGCAGAATGCAGAGTGCAAAATGTAGCCATCAGTTCCAGAGACAAAGTCCAATGACCGCAATGGGGTCGAGGTGAATCGGACAGTACCCCAGCTTATGGAAGGACCATTCGGAAACCTGATAACAGAGGGGAAGAAGCTGTTCCTGAGTCTGGTGGTGCGGGCTTTCAAGCTTCTGTTACTTCTGCCGGACGGGAGCGGGGAGAAGAAGGAATGACTGGGATGGGACAAGTCTTTGGTTGCATTGCTTTCCTGAGGCAGCGTGAAGTGTAGATGGAGTAGGTGAGGTGACTGGTCTGTGTGATGGACCAGTCAACTCCACAACTCTGTGATTTCTGGCAGTCTTGGGCAGAGCTGTTCCCAAACCAGGCTGGGATGCAAACAGACACTATGCCTTCTCTGTAATGAAAAGGAACTGCAGATGCTGCTTTATATACGTCTTATAGTATGGTTCATATATGTCATCGTATGATTTATATATGTCATCGTATGGTTTATATATGTCATAGTATGGTTTATATATGTCTAATAATATGGTTCATATATGTCTAATAATATGGTTCATATATGTCTAATAATATGGTTTATGTCTCATGGTATGGTTTGTATATGTCTCATTATGTCTAATGATAATATGGTTAATATATGTCTTATAGTAGGTGTATATAGGTCTCGGTATGGTTTATATGTATCTTATAGCATGGTTTATATATATTTTATAGTACAGTTTATGTATGTTATGGTATGGTATATATGTGTCCTATAGTATATCTTCTCTGGTGCATCAGGCGGTTAGTTAGATGGAGAGTGCGTGATGTTTGGAGCCTGTGTTTCCTGCAAGTTGCTCCGCTGTTTACAATCGACATGCTTCTCCTCCCATTCCATTCGTCACTAATGGGTTTTCATTACTTTTGAAGTTTCCTTGATGGAAAGGAGAAAGTGAGAGCTCTCAGAGCCGATAGGCCGTGCCTGAATAACTTTTCATTCTGATTATATAACCTGCCTTTTATGCCTTTAACATGAAGCCCTAATTCTCTGCATTGCGAAGGACACCTGCTGACTGAGGAAGATCATTCCCCTGAAATAAATATTTCTCAGGCGGGTTGAACACATTTTATTTACTATCAGTTGACATTTTAACGTATCATTTTCCTCTTGCAAATTGCAGGTTGCCCTGTGGAATATTTACCAGACACTAATGAATTATTACCAATGATTTTTCCTGAAAATTCTGCAGATTCACAACAATACTGAAATGGAATTTTGAACAGTAAATATAGATAGTTCTCTGGGAGAATATAATTGCAGACCTGTCTTTCTGAACCTAATTGTTGTTTTCCTGTGATTTACCTGACCTCAGCCCCATTTAGTTTCATTTAGTTTTGTTTAGAGATACAGCGCGGAAACAGGCCCTTCGGCCCACCAAGTCCGTGCCGACCAGCGATCCCCGCACATTAACACTGCCCGACACACAATAGGGACATTTTTTACATTTACACCAATTAACCTTCAAACGTCTTTGGAGTGTGGGAGGAAATCGAAGATCTCGGTGAAAACCCACGCAGGTCACTGCGTACAGACAGCACCCGTAGTCGGGATCGAACCTGAGTCTCCGGCGCTGCAAGCGCTGTATGGCAGCAACTCTACCGCTGCGCCATCGCGCCACCTGACTGTCGGCCTGCTTTTGGTGGGTAGGACATGTCTATGCAGATCTCCACTATGTAATATCGAGGAACTGCAGATGCTGGTTGACCCAAATAAAGACACAATGTGCAGGAGTAACTCAGCGAGACAGGCAACACCTACGGAAGGAATGGACAGGGGATGTTTCAGGTCAGGAACTTTCTTCAGACTCAGACTCAGACTGGAAAGCCAATACTGAGGAGTGCAGTCGACAGTTGAAACAGCGGCAGGGACCCGCCTCCGAGTCCTGATCAGAAATATCTGGGTCAAGGCAAGTATATAAAGGTAATTGATGGTTCAGCCATTGCTTCAGTGAATGCTGGAGTGTGCTCCCATGGCTTGTCCATGCCCTTGTACATCTACAGTCATAAAGCCTGGTGTTGATCCAGTTGCTGTTGGGGCTCAGTGTTATCCGTTGTATGAGCTTCCAATCAGGCCCTCTCATAGATGAACTGAGGCCCAGGCCAATTTCAATTGTAGAGGCCCCCTCAATGTTAGAGGCCCCCAAACCAAGATCTCTTTGAAGCAGGCGGGCAGGCATGAGGTCATGCCAAATGGCACACGTAGCCCCACCTCCTCTGTAAGGGCCTGCTTCCAATGCAGCAGCAAGAAATAGTCCAGTGTGTCTTATTGTCGTGTCCCCCAGATAGAACAATGACATTCTTACCTACTGCAGCACGACAGAATATGTAAACATAGTACACTATGAACAATATAATAAACGAGAGAGAAAAAAAAAAGTTCAGTGTGTGTATATACACATACTCACAAATACACGTATATTAGTAGGCCCCCCTCGGTCATGACTGACCATGGGTGATGCATCCTGGTCGGATGGATGCAAGCCTGGGCGATCGATGTCATATGGAGGACAGACAGGCTGTTGCCCATGCAGCACGTCCCCCCTCTCCACGTCGCTGATCGATCCAAAGGAACAGCAGGGCCGTTACAGTTTGGCACCAGCGCCATCGCAGGAGCTGCCAGAGCGAGGTCGTAGACAACGACAAACTGCCTTAGGGGCTCCGACTCCGGGTTTTCTTGAGGTTTACTCCTGGAGCCTTTTCCATGACTGGATATGGCCACAAGGCAGTGGATGTTTTAAATCAGAGATTTCCCTCTCCTAGGTGGGCTGCCTTCCCAGGTTGACGAGCCCCATCTGCCCGAGACTGGTGGGGGCGGGAGCGTCTACCTTCCCATGCAGGTCTATAGCACCTGCCCACTGCCCACAGGTCTATAGCACCCGCCCACTGCCCACAGGTCTATAGCACCCGCCCACTGCCCACATATATACAAACACATATATCCACACATACACAAACAATAAACTATAATAGTGTCATAATAACAATAATAGTCTATGTATTTGAGTGTATTCAGAGCATGTTTGGAGGTTGTAGTGTTTAATAGCCGAATGGCTGAAGGGAAGAAGCTGTTCCTGAACCTGGACGTTACAGTTTTCAGACTTCTGTGCCTTCTTCCCGATGGCAGGGGTGAGATGAGAGCGTGGCCAGGGTGATGGGTCTCTGATGATGCTGGCCACCTGATCTATCTGCTGCTGCTGCCCTTGTCCAGGTTGTCCACGCCCCACCTTGAGCCAGCTTGGTGTCTGTGATCGTCCTAATGTCAACACCACCAGCTGTTACCAGGCATTGCAGGTTGTGGGAGGGAAACTCAAATGGCTGGGAAAAAAAGGCACATACAAAATACATCCAAACAGTTCTGATAATATCAATACCAAAGGGACCCAGGCTCCCAGTGTCTGGATCAATATCAAGCTTTGTGCCTCTCTGTACACAAAGGCGTTAACAAGTGCTATAACAGACACTTGGACAGGTACGTGGATAGGACAGGTATAGAGGGATATGGGCCAAACGCGGGCAGGTGGGTCTAGTGTAGATGGGGCATGTTGGTCGGCGTGGGCAAGTTGGACAAAGGATAAATGCCTAGTGACGAGGATTCATGAATTTGGGGTCAGTATTTAAATGAGCGTGTGTGGAAGGGATACCCAGGTCAACAGTGACTGAGCGGAAATGAACCCTGACATATTTTCCAAGCCGGATTTCATCCGAGCAGAAATGCATTGAATGTTTGGTTCAGCTCCTGTTAATATTCCAGCAGTTATTCAGCCTAAACCTCTTGCCCATCTGTTCTCTGAAAGTTATTGTCGATCAGAAGATGGTGGTGGAAAGAAAGGGAGTGGGGGGCTGTCAATCTGTTCCACTTAGTGCTATACAGGCACGATATCACCAGGACTCATCACACAGCAGCGGACTAACACAACCAGAGTGCAACATTTATTGATTGAATTACAACTAGAAGCAAAATATGTCACTGCAATTCAATCCCTTTCAAAGGACTATTATCCAATTAATGTTTTAAAATAACACTAAATATTAATTCATATTCTCCTGGCTGTGATTTCAATGTTTATGTTTTAGGAGGATGAGTGTAAAGATGATACACATCACATCTGCCCACATCTGGAAATGCTTTTATTTATTAACAGTTGTAAAAACAATATTCCGATAGGGCAGAATAGATTGATTGATTGATTGATTGATTAAAAGATATTAGAAACATAGAAACATAGAAACATAGACAATAGGCGCAGGAGTAGGTCATTTGGCCCTTCGAGCCTGCACCGCCATTCAATATGATCATGGCTGATCATCCAACTCAGTATCCTGTACCTGCCTTCTCTCCATACCCCCTGATCCCTTTAGCCACAAGGGCCACATCTAACTCCCTCTTAAATATAGCCAATGAACTGTGTGGCCTCAACTACCTTCTGTGGCAGAGAATTCCAGAGATTCACCACTCTCTGTGTGAAAATTTTTTTCCTCATCTCGGTCCTAAAAGACTTCCCTCTTATCCTTAAACTGTGACCCCTTGTTCTGGACTTCCCCAACATCGGGAACAATCTTCCTGCATCTAGCCTGTCCAACCCCTTAAGAATTTTGTAAGTTTCTAGCATAAATATTAATTCATATTGCATGGAAACAGGCCATTCGGCCCATCGATCACCCGTTCACACGCCATTTCTATGTTATCCCACTTTCTCATCCACTCCCTGCACACTAGGGGACAATTTACAGAGGGGCCGATTAACCTACAGACCTGCACGTCTTTGGGATGTGGGAGGAAACCGGGGCACCCGGAGGAAACCCACGCGGTCTCAGGGAGAACGTGCAAACTCTACACGGACAGCACCCGAGGTCAGGATCGAACCAGGGTCTCTGGCGGTGTGAAGCAGCAGCTCTATCAGTTGTTGTAAAGATGCTGTAAATACGTGGAGCATTTGCTGGAGCATGCAGTGGGTTGGATCAACGTGTAGTTGTTCCTTTCAGCTCAAGGTGTTGGCCTTGGGGGGTGTTACACATATGATAATGGGCAGCATGGCAGCATAGCAGGAAACAGCAACTGCCTCACAACGCCAGAGACCAGGGTTCAATCCTGACTACGGGTGCTCTCTGCACGGAGTTTGTACGTTCTCCCCGTGACCTGCGTGGGTTTTCTCCAAGATCTCCAGTTTCCTCCCACAATTGGCTTGGTATAAAATGTAAAATTGTCCCTAGTGTGTGCAGGATAGTGTTAATACATGGGGATCGCTGGTCGGCGTGGACTCAGTGGGATGAAAGGCCTGTTTCCGCGCTGTATCTCTAAACTAAACTAAAACACGAAAAGATAAATAGAACATCAACAGTGAATCTCGATGACCATTGAGATTTAATGATTGAAATTGAAACAAAGGATGAACTGAGTCAGAAGATGAGTTCAATGAGATTCGAAAAGAGAAATAAGTTCAAGTTCAAGTTCAAGTTCAAGTGAGTTTATTGTCATGTGTCCCTGATAGGACAATGACATTCTTGCTTTGCTTGAGCACAACAGAGTATAGTAGGCATTGACTACAAAACATATCAGTGTGTCCATATACTATAATATAAATATATACACACATGAATAAATAAACTGATAAAGTGCAAATAACAGATAATGGGTTATTAATATTCAGAGTTTTGTCCGAGCCAGGTTTAATAGCCTGATGGCTGTGGGGAACCTGGTTGTTGCAGTCTTCAGGCTCCTGTGCCTTCTACCTGAAGGTAGCGGGGAGATGAGTGTGTGGCCAGGATGGTGTGGGTCTTTGATGATACTGCCAGCCTTTTTGAGACAGCGACTGCGATAAATCCCCTCGATGGAAGGAAGGTCAGAGCCGATGATGGACTGGGCAGTGTTTACTACTTTTTGTAGTCTATTCCTCTCCAGGGCGCTCAAGTTGCCGAACCAAGCCACGATGCAACCGGTCAGCATGCTCTCTACTGTGCACCTGTAGAAGTTAGAGAGAGTCCTGCTTGACAAACCGACTCTCCGTAATCTTCTCAGGAAGTAGAGGCGCTGATGAGCTTTCTTGATTATTGCATTAGTGTTCTCGGACCAGGAAAGATCTTCAGAGATGTGCACGCCCAGGAATTTGAAGCTCTTGACCCTTTCAACCAAACGGGACTGTGGGTCCCCATCCTACTCCTTCCAAAGAGAGGGAGCTAGCTGGGTCATTCTACAAGGGGTGGATAGGTCTCGGGAGATACGATGATGTCCTGCAATAAGCCCACAATTCTGACGTGAGATTAAAAGAGAGACGAAAAAGAAAAAGAAAAACAAATTAGCATGTTATAATTTGAAACATCTCCATTAACCATTCACTATTCAACAGAATAAAACTCCTCAGTTTAATTCATAAATATTCTGGTTGATTGGCTGTCATTAATAATATCACATTTTAATAATGACTTTTGTCACAAGTTCAATCGGCAATTAATGAACAAGAGCAGCAAACAGCTTTCCAAAACTGGTGCAGAGATGAAACAGCAAATGCTTTTATTGTTAGATATTAGCAGCACAACATATGGTGATTCCAAATTCCTGGGGTATATCTTGCACCATGTTGCTAGCTATCATACATATTAATAAAGGTTGGATATTTCACACACTCTCAGGTTTTCAGTAAATTCCAGCCTAATATTTCTGTGTCCATAGTTTATCATGGGCACATGTTTACAAATATGTGGCTTCAATGAGAACAGTTAATGGCCGGTCCCACCAGCATGCGCCTGCATGCGGCGTGCGCGACCTAACGTGGTCGCTTGAGCCGTACGGCCACGTGGGGCCGGTCCCACTTCGATCGCCGGAGCCGTATGGAGTTGTGCGGGGCTGATCCCGACATCGCGCGGGGCTCCGAAAAACTGACACTGTCCAAACATTCCGCGTGGCAACGGCTTGTCGGCCCGCAGCCGCATTGAGGGCGTGCGCAGCGCCTCAACGGGCGTACGCAGCGTCTCGACGCCTTACGCCTAGCGCGTGGCGTTGCGTGATGACGTAACCGCCCGACGTCCAAATTCAGTCGGCCCGCCTCCTGCCCAGCTGATTGGTGAGTATGATGTTGGGACCAGCCCCGCAGAACTCCATACGCCTCCGCGGTTGGAAGTGGGACCGGCCCCGCGAGGCCGTACGCCTCAAGCCACCATGTTCGGTCGCGCTAGATGCATGCAATCGCATGCTGGTGGGACAGGCTCTTTAGGATTTGCCTCGGACCTCATGGTGCTGTCTCCATAACATTCTCACAACTTTTCAAAAGTTTCTGCTTGGGCAGACAAGTTGCCATGGGACAGAAAGGCTATTGACCAAGTGCTGATTGGTGTAGGTAGCTACCATGGTCAGTATGGACATATTGGGCCGAAGGGTCTTTTTTCTGTACCACGCGGCTCTTTGAGTCAAAACTACATCTGACTAATTCTGGATGGCGACTTATTTGAGCAGGAAACAAGGAACTGCAGCTGCTGGTTTACAAAAAAATGGACGCAAAGTGCTGGAGTAACTCAGCGGGTCAGGCAGCATCTGGAGAACATGGATAGGTGACATTTTGGGTCAGTTTGAAGACTGGTCCTGATAGTGTACTATATATACATATTCTGTTGTGCTGCTGCAAGTAAGAATTGCATTGCTCAATCTGGGACATGTGATGATAAAACACTCTTGACCCAAAACATCACCTATCCATGTTCTCCACAGATGCTGCCTGACCCGCTGAGTTACTCCAGCACTCTGTCAAACGTCACCTATCCATGTTCTCCACAGATGCTGCCTGACCCGCTGAGTTACTCCAGCACTCTGTGAAACGTCACCTATCCATGTTCTCCACAGATGCTGCCTGACCCGCTGAGTTACTCCAGCACTCTGTGAAACGTCACCTATCCATGTTCTCCACAGATGCTGCCTGACCCGCTGAGTTACTCCAGCACTCTGTGAAACGTCACCTATCCATGTTCTCCACAGATGCTGCCTGACCTGCTGAGTTACTCCAGTATCTTTGTGCTGTAAGTAGCCTACCTGTTTCATTTCACATTTATCCACCCTGTCTGAGACTGTAATATTGTTGAACTCTGACCCATCCCAGTACTGGACCAGTACTGATGCCATCTGTCATCACTTGCTTTGGATGGGCTTGGATTGAACTTGGATTTCACATGAATTTTCCCTTCAACGAGATCTGAAATGACAGGAAAATCTTGGCTAATAAAGTATGATTATGGTTGTGATTATGAAAATGGATGGAGAGCTGCCAAATTCCCCGGGTTTGATTGACCATGGCAGTAATTCTCATCCTTGGGATCCAGGTTCAACGTCAGTGGTTTCAGATCATTTTGGGTGAGTCGATAGTGAAGGGAAAGGTCAGTGTGTTGTGATGGACCTGACTTGTGATAAAACCCTCATTGTTCGGCACCTTTTATATCCTTTATTTGTGGCAAGTCTGAAAAGACAAAAGCGACACAGTTGTTTTATGTTGCAAAAAGCATGGTACAACATTAGTGAAATGAGCCCTTGTCGTCAGCACCTTATTTTATGTGTGAGTCTACTCTTAATGAAAACCTCAATAAAAGACACCATTATATTTGTTTTTTAAAAAGCATATTGTAACAGCCTCTTTTCTGTTTCTAATCATCAAGCTGATTAAAAATCAAATGAATGAATCATAAATTCAACAATTCTGTGATCTTGTGTGTTGCTTTGCGCCATTGACTTCTCTAATAGGGAAATTTTAACTATATTTGGCTACAGACTGCTGGTTACAGGCCAATACCCTGTAGATAATCACATCTAGCTGGAGAATACGACAATTTCTGACTCAACCAGCTAAAGGAAATAACTAGGGAATGCGTGACCTCCTGGTCTTTTGCTGAGCATTTCTAAGCATTCACTGCCGGTTCTGTTTCATTATCACCAATCATTAACTGTGTACGAATATTAATGTCAATGCAACAGATTCAGTTGCCTATTCTCCACCTCGCTCGCGTGTGATACCGACAGAAAATAATGGAACAGTCCAAAGTGTGGTCTGATCTTTAGAATAAAACATAATCGAATAATATAGCAGCTTATTGAAAGGAAACAAATCTAACTATGATGTTCCTTTAACAGGCGGAAGTATCTCACTTCTAGACAACCAGCCCTGACAACAGTTAAACATTCATTCAGGTAGAGATTTGGATTATTCCTATCAGTAATAAAGAGTTGATGATCATTTTATTTAAATATACAAATTCTGATTTCCAGCCATTTATTTGATGCTGAACAGTTTGATTCTCTGAAAGCTCGCAGTCCATTCATTCTTCTAGACGCCGGGGTACTCTGCAAACACTTGCCATGCTGCGGGCCAAGGTACACGGCCAAGCTGGATGTCTGTGGCTAATGGGGACACAAGGCAACTGCAGATGCTGCAATCCTGAGCAAAACACAAAGTGGAACGGCAACGTTTCAGGTCACGTCCATCTTCAGGCCCGCTGTTTGCTTTTCGCTTATCTATGGCTGATAGTGCTTGCCCTACATTGAATGTCATAAATCATAAGGTCATAGTGATAGGATAGAATTAGGCCATTCAGCCCATCAAGCCTACTCCACCATTCAAACATGGCTGATCTATCTCTCCCTCCTAACCCCATTCTCCTGCCTTCTCCCCACAACCTCTGACACCCTATCTATCTATCTCAGCCGTAAAAATATACACAGACTTGGCAACTTCCACAGAATTCCACTAAAATGTTCCTACCTTTTCAAATCAATGATTTGTTCACTGCTAGATGCATTTTCCTCCACCTGTCACAATCAGAGCCTTTTACCCAGGGTGAAAATGTCAAAGAATAGAGGGCATTGTTTTAAGGTGAGAGGGCCAAAGTAAAAGGGGATGAGAAAGGAAAGTGGTTTCCACAGAGGGTGGTGGGTGCCTGGAACGCGCTGCCGGGGGTGGTGGTGGAGGCAGATACGATAGTGGTGTTTCAGAGGCTGTTAGACAGGCACAGGGATACGCAGGGAATGGAGGGATATGGATCATGTGCAGGCGGTGGAGATTAGTTTAACTTGGCGTCATGTTCAGCACAGACTTTGTGGGCAGAAGGGCCTGTTCCTGTGCTGTACTGTTCTATAGATGGACATAAAGTGCTGGAACAACTCAGCGGGACAGGCAGCATCTCTGGAGAGAAGGAATGGGTGACGTTTCGGGTCGTGACCCTTCTTCAGACTAGTCAGGGGAAAGGGAGACGATAGATATAGACGGTGATGTTATGAAGGCCAACATTCCATTAGCTCTCTTCACTGCCTGCTGTACCTACACGCCAACTTTCAGTGACTGGTGTACAAGCATCTCTGGAGAACATGGATAGGTGACATTTCAGGTTGGGACCCTTCTGCACGCATGACCCATTGGGTTACTCCAGCACTTTGTGTCTATATTCAGTATAGAGCAGCGTCTGCAGTTCCTTCCTGCACACTGTACTGCTGCTGTGTGTCGTGTGTTCTTGGTGTTAATGGACAGGAGAATAGTGCAGACAGTAATAGTGCCAGTTAATTGTCTGTCAACGGTTCCGTTCTGCTAAGGGGAGTGCGTTTCACCCCCTCACTCTCTGGCTCCGGTCTCTGCAGGTGATTTAACACGCTGAGCTTTGATACTGAACCCTGGTTCGGATCGAGTCAGACGGATCGCACAAACGACAGCATTTACAGCTAATTATGAGGAAGTCAGTGAATGAGTTTAATTAGTGTCGCCCCTGCTCCAATGTGGCAGCTTCGCTACTCAGGCGTAAGTTAAAATGTAATCATTTTAACCCTGGTAAACGCGCGGTGCTTCACTCAGTATGTGGCCCAGTCTATAGCACCCATGCTGCAGGGAGCAGTTAAAACATTGGCCATTGGGAGGGAGTGTGGAAAAGATGGAGCTTCCATTTTAAACGGTGGCACGGTGGCACAGTGGTAGAGTTGCTGCCTCACAGCGCTGGAGACCCGGGTTCAACCCTGATACGGCTGCTGTCCTTACGGAGTTTGCACGTTCTCCCCGTGACCTGTGTGGGTTTTCTCCGAGATCTTCGGTTTCCTCCCACATTCCAAAGACGTACAGGTTTGTAGGTTAATTGGCTTGGTGTAAAATGTAAAATTGTCCCCATTGTGTGTAGGATAGTTTTAATATGTGGGGAACGCTGGTCGACGCGGACTCGGTGGGCCGAAGGGCCTGTTTCCACGCTGTATCTCTAAACTAAACTAAAATAAAACGGTACTCCGTCACTTAACTGCTACTCGGCCCGTCATGAATGGCTTTAGTTTAGTTTAGTTTAGAGATAACGACCAGCGATCCTCACACACTAACACTCTCCTAGACACACACTAGGAACAATTTTTTTTTTTTTACACCAAGCCAATTAACCTACAAACCTGTACGTCTTTGGAGTGTGGGAGGAAACCGAAGATCTCGAAGAAAACCCACGCAGGTCACGGGGAGAACGTGCAAACTCCATACAGACAGCACCCACGGTCAGGATCGAACCTGGGTCCCTGGCATTGTAAGGTGGCAGCTCTACCCCTGCACCACTGCTTTCATCCAACAAACAGCTAACAATGGCCTGTTTCCTTATTATCGTTACTTTTATTGCATATCTTTCATTCGCTTGTTCTATATAGTTTAATGTGGATATATGTGAGGTTATCCACTTTGGCGGCAAAAACATGAATCAGATTATTATCTAAATTGTGTCAAGTTGGGAAAAGGGGAAGCACAACGGGATCTGGGGGGTCCTTGTTCATCAGTCACTGAAAGTAAACATGCAGGTACAGCAGGCAGTGAAGAAGGCTAATGGCATGTTGACATTCATAACAAGAGATGAAGATAGGAGCAAAGAGGTCCTTCTGCAGTTGTACAGGGCCCTAATGAGATCACACCTGGAGTATTGTGTGCAGGTGTGGTCTCCAAATTTGAGGAAGGACATTCTTGTTATTGAGGGAGTGCAGCGTAGGTTCACCAGGTTAATTCCCGGGATGGTGGGATTGTTATATGTTCATAGAATGGAGCAGCTGGGCTTGTATACTCTGGAATTTAGAAGGATGAGAGGGTTCTTATTGAAACATATAAGATTATGAAGGGTTTGGACACGCTAGAGGCAGGAAACATGTTCCTGATGTTAGGCGAGTCCAGAACCAGGGCCCACAGTTTAAGAAGAAGGGTCACGACCCGAAACGTCACCCATTCCTTCTCTCTAGAGATGCTGCCTGACCCGCTGAGTTACTCCAGCACTCTGTGAAACGTCACCTATCCATGTTCTCCACAGATGCTGCCTGAGCCGCTGAGTTACTCCAGCACTCTGTGAAACGTCACCTATCCATGTTCTCCACAGATGCTGCCTGACCCGCTGAGTTACTCCAGCATTCTGTGAAACATCACCTATCCATGTTCTCCACAGATGCTGCCTGACCCGCTGAGTTACTCCAGCACTCTGTGTCTATCTTGGTCCCAGTGGTGGGCCTCCATTCCTGATCAATTGGAATGGAATTAAATGTAACTGGGAATGTTGTGCTGTGGAAACTGCTGAGAAACTTGCTGATTGACCTACACTAGGTCTACAGCAAGACCAACGTTCCTACTCTGCCTCTATTCCGCGACTGTCTTTGCTGGTTTAAGTTTAAGATCACTTCTTTACTGTCAATGGTTTTTGATCTAAATTGCCGCAATAATTCACTGACAATATTTTTCCACTCTTTAGTGTTTCATTGTGCTATGATTACCAATCTCCACTGGAAGTTGTCTGTAAATTACATGGTGTAGTGCACTCCTGGTAAGTGTATAAATAATTTTCCACAATAGTTTTATGCATGTATTATGAGTTTTCATGTAAGAGTCAATATAGAGCACACTGTGAGACAAAAATAATTAATTAGGCAACCCGCTGTTTTGTATTTAATCTGAAACACCAGTTGTTTAAAGGACTTTAAATATGCCATTCCCATTGGCGATACAATAACAAGGTACCTAGTCATCATTGGAGGGCTGAGGCCATGGACTATAAATGTATACACTTAACCAAAGTGGTTCATGTTATTGGCAAGTTCACGTTATAGGGATAGAATTAGGCCATTCCTCCACTCCGCTAGCCAATCATGTCTGATCTCTGCCTCCTAATCCCATTTTCCTGCCTTCTCCCCATAACCCTTGACACCCGTTCTAATCAAGAATTTGTCCTTCTCTGCTTTAAAAATATCCACTGACTTGGCCTCCACAGCCCTCTGTGGCAATGAGTTCCACAGATTCACCACCCTCTGACTAAAGAAGTTCCTCCTCACCTCCTTTCTAAAAGAGCGCCCTTTAATTCTGAGGCTGTGACCTCAGATGACCTGAGACTATGACATTTCAGATATTGAACATCTTTATACCGAAGGCACGAATATGGATGATAATGGAAACACATTCCAATGGATATAGAATGAGAAATGTGTCTGTAAGAAAGAATTTTGGGGGAATGAGAAGGGTAGTTTAAATTCAGGTAGTCTCACAGCGTGGACACAGGCCTTTGGCACAACATATCCACGTTGGCCAACATGGCCCATCTACACTAGTCCCACCTGCCTGTTCTTGGTTCATGGAGGACAATGCATTCAGAAAGTATTCAGACCCCATCACTTTTTCCATATTTTGTTTGTGACAAGTCTTGTGAATGTCCTTGAGTGGCCCAGCCAGAACCCGAACATCTCTGGAGTGACCTGAAAATAGCTGTGCATCGACGCTCCCCATCCAACCTGACAGAGCTTGAGAGGATGTGCAGAGAAGAATGGGAGAAATTACCCAAATATAGGAGTGCCAAGCTTGTAGCATCATACCCAAGAATACTTGAGGCTGTAATCGCTGCCAAAGGTGCCTCAACAAAGTACTGAGGGTCTGAATATTTATGTAAATGTGATACTTCAGTTATTTCTTTTTTATTACTTTGCAAACATTTTCTAAACCTGTTTTCGCTTCTTCATTCTGGGGTATTGTGTGTAGATTGATGATTAAAAAAAAAGAATTTAATCAATTTTAAAATAAGGCTGGAACGTAACAAAATGTGGAAAAAGTGAAGGGGTCTGAATACTTTCTGAATGCACTGTAAATTGGTCTCTCTGATCTACTATATGTCTCTGCCTCATTTACACAGCTCCAACACATTTTGTGGTTTTGCCAAGTTGGTATCTTCTGCAACGGTGAGAACATAAGTGTCATAAGTGATAGGAGCAGTATTAGGCCATTTGGCCCATCAAGTGTACTTCACCATTCAATCATGGCTGATCTACAGTATCTCTCCCTCCTAACCCCATTCTCCTGCCTTCTCTCCATAACCCCTGACACCCGTACTCATCAAGAACTCTATCAGCCGTTGACATAACTGGTCCTACACCCAAACCTGGGAACAACTCACTAAATCTTACTCCTTCATCTTTCTTCAACCAGTCCCAGGACTTTGCTTAAAATGACATAACCTTGTCTTAATCCCGAATAAATGAATAAACAGCTCGCCACTGTTGCAGTTTAAGGCTAAAACAAATCCTGGCTGGAATAGAATGCTGCTCTACAGAATGGGTGAGTTTTGGTTTGGGTAGAGTCATAGTGATAGAGTGATACAGTGTGGAAACAGGCCCTTCAGCCCAACATGCCCACACCGGCCAACATGTCCCAGCTACACTAGACCCACCTGCCTGTGCTTGGCCCACATCCCTCCAAACCTGCCCTAGCCACGTACCTGTCTAACTGTTTCTTAAACATTGGGATAGTCCCAGCCTCAACTACCTCCTCTGACAGTTTGTTCCACACACCCAACACCCTTTGTGTGAAAAATTCCTATTAAATCTTTTCCCCTTCACTTTGAACCTATGTCCTCTGGTTCTCGATTCCCTTACTCTGGGCAAGAGACTCTGTGCATCTAAGAAGTTAGAAATCTGAAACAAAAGCCAAATCTGCCTCAACCATCTTCTGGTTGTCATGGTATCTGGTGCCACAAAGTGACCCATATACCTGTCCACGTAGCTGTCCAAATCTCTTTTCAAGGTTAGTGTCAAGGAACTGCAGATGCTGCTTGAGTCGACTTATTGGGGGTGGTGATGATCCCAGCCCATGGAGACTTCAAACACAAAATGTTAAGTATTTTAAACTGCAAGAGATGGCGTGCATTATAAGCCAGTTAGGATAACAGACGGATCTCAACCCGAAACATCCCCCATTCCTTCACCCCACTCCAGAGATGCTGCCTGTCACTCTGAGTTACTCCAGCTCTTTGTATCTATCTCCGGTATAAAGCAGTACCTGCAGTTCCTTCCTACACAGATGGGTAGGGCAGGTATACACGCAACAGAGAATTGGAGAGGCTGAAGTAAACAGAGGGGGCATGGAATGGGCTGTAGATACGTTGGATGGCAACCTGACAATTGCCGTTCACAGTCCTAAGGCTACTTTCTATCTTTGTCCCGCCCCCTCCTCTGACATCAGCCTGAAGAAGGGTCTTGACCCGAAACGTCGCCCATTCCTTCTCTCCATAGATGCTGCCTCACCCGCTGAGTTACTGCAGCATTTTGTGTCTACCTTCACACCCAACATGCCTGAAGCACATGGGCCCAATGGCCGCAATGCTGGAAGCCCTCCTTCCTCTGGTTGGCAATCTATGCAAATACACGACCAGCTCAACAACAATTTGTAAAGGAGCCCAAATAAAATCCTTATGTCTCCAAATAAAACCCAGTTGAGTTTTATGGGCCATTTCCATCATCTTGCTACGCAGAAGTAGTCATTTGTCTGAGTTATTTCCCTGAGAGCTTTGCTCCAAAGATGCTTTACGCTTTTATTACATCGGAAGAAGCAAAACAAATGATACCATTTCTTTAAAAAAAAATCCACCATTCATCGCATGTCAAATGCGAGGCCCCCATTCCATCACTTTCTGTTGGATAGTTCCCTAGCTCCCCGCTTTTCGTCACATTTTACAGAGGAATTTCACATAGCACAAATAGGTGCAAGATTTACAGCCAATTAGTATGTATAGATCCATAATTTACGCCAGGACACTAATTGGACAGCACCCTCTAACTGTAGAGAGATTTGCATTGTCTGAGATCTCAGCACTGGCTTTACGTTGCATTTGCGAGATTTTAGGAGAAAATTCAACAATTAATGACTCAACTGCTAGATTCATTAGCTCCAAACGTGTACATATAAGGGGCGATTACTGTGTGGGGATTAACTTTGTTTTTCAAGTGTTGTTGGAATATAATGGGTACTTGCATTGTTGCATAATTTCACTTTAGCAATGATTTAGATGATGCAGCAGCCTCTGTGAGCGTGGATTGAAATCAAGGTCGTAAATAGGTGGCCCGTGATCACTTTCAAACTGGCGGCAAACTGGAGGATGATGGCGGCACAGAATTATTCAGCACAGCAGCCACAGATCTATAGTGAAATTCAAGGTGAATGTCTGTTTCAAAGAATAGGAGCGGCTTGGGATGTTTTATCTAAGATCGAAGTGTATGGTCACGATGTTAGTGCAATGATCGCCACAATGACTGGTGACCCATCCACTGCCCCACAGCTGATTTTAATGGTGTCATCAGGTGAAAAAAAAAACAAGTGGAAAGAAATGTGCCCTTTTTCAATGAATACGAGCCAGGTACACTAGCAACACAAAATGCATAACCTTTTAGCCTGTCAATACCTCAAACCTCCAGTGCAGCAAACTGCACAGCACTGACTGCTCTAAAAATACACATTGCTGCATTGTGTGTGAGACGTTAGTTTAAACGTTCTTCGTTTTCGGACCATACTCGCCTAACGAGCCGAGCATGTAAAACTGCAGTTGTTCATTTGTTTGGCTTCCCATCGATGAGATGCCATTGTAAACACCCAGCGACTTCAGCGTAAATATAGGGATCGAGCAACAAATCTTATGTACCACGTGCTAGCGAATGCATGTGGTTTAGTACCACCTCAGTGCTGTTGAATGCTGCATATCAGTTCAATATTTGTGTCGTCGCCATTGTTTCACCCCTGTTTTTGGCTTGTTGGCGTTTATCATGGCTGAAAACTCTCTAGACCGATGGGTACTGGCCCTGATGGGACTGTCTCTATATACCTTCACACATTGCTACGGTTTGTTCCATTCACAGTGTTCTCTGTCAATCCCTGTCCCACTCTCCAAGTCCAAGAGCTCTCCCAAGTTTAAAACAAATCAAACTCGTGGTAAGCACGGAGAATGAACGTAGCGGGTACGTCGGAGCTCGGGGACGTTTCTTCGCGGCTCGTAACGCTAACGACAGGTACTCGGGAAGACACGTGAAGATTTTTCAACATGATGAAAAATGTCCACGAGAGCCCCGAGTACCGACGAGTGGCCATTACCGTAAATCTCGGAGTTGGAATCAGGGCAAACTCGGGGTGAACGCTTGAATGAACTCGTACCGTGGGACAGGGAACGTTTACTGCTGTTACTGCATTCCATGCTCCAATTTGCTTTGACTGGCCAGAGTGTGTAATGTCCTGAATACATGGCCCGAGTGTGGTCTTGTTCTCCCGGTGAATCTACACACAGCCACATGGTGAGCTCGGCAGCAAGCCGTCAGGTAGAGTGGATGCTGAGAGTTTGTTACATTCCAACACTTTCTTCCAATATCATTTAATTTATTGTTAACAGCAAGGATGTACAATGGCAGTTGGACACAAAGTGCTAACCTTAAACAGTTCATTAGATTAAAAGTGACCATGTGATAGGAGCAGGATTAGGCCATTCGGCCCATCAAGTCTACTGCGCCATTCAATCACGGCTGATCTATCTCTCCCTACTAACCCCATTCTCCTGCCTTCTCCCCATAACCTCTGACACCCGTACTAATCAAGAAGTTGCTAAAGTAGAGCCCTTCCTCAGAGTTCCAACTCAAAACGTCACCCATCCTTTTCCCCAGAGATGCTGCCTGTCCCGCTGAGTTACTCCAGCACTTTGTGTCTATCTTCGGTATAAAGCGGCATCTGCAGTTCCTTCCTGCACATTCCTGCACAATTGCAGTATTGAGCTAATTGTAACATATTCGGACTGTTTGGTAAGTTGTTACAGCCAGGTTCCATTCAAAGTGAAACCCGTACATCTCAAAGAGCTAAGGGAGCTAAGTGTGTGTACGTGGCAAGCACATATTTCCAAAACATTCCATATAGAATTACATAAAAGCCGCAAGTTTAAACAAGATCAGCATTTGGACCACCTAATGTGATCATAATCAGTTCGAGGACATATCAAAACAGTAAAAGAAACATCAACCAGTCTACAGCAACAAAGAAACAGCAGATGCTGGTTAATACACACAAGTACACAAAGTGCTGCAGTAACTCAGCATCTCTGGGTGCTCTGGTTTCCTCCCACACTCCAAAGACACACAGGTTTGTAGATGAATTGCCTTCTGTAAAGAGATTGCCCCAGGAGTGTAGGATAGTGCTAGTGTATGGGTGATCGCTGGTCGGTGCGGACTCGGTGGGTCGAAGGACCTGTTTCCATGCTGTATCTCTAAACTTAAAACAAAACTAAAACAGCAGGCAGCATCTCTGCAGAATGTGGAGAGGTGACGTTTCAGGTGGAGACTCTTCAGTCCAAATCAGGACGATAATAATAAAAGTCATAAGGAATAAGAGTAGAATGAGGCCATTCGGCCCATCAAGTCTACTCCGCCGCTAATATAGACGAAGGGTGACGAGTTGGTGAACATTCAATCCTCGTGTGGGAGTGAGTTACACATCGGACATCCCGGGTGATGAAATGCAAGCAAGGGCAGCACGGTGGCGCAGTGGTAGAGTTGCTGCCTTACAGCACTTGCAGCGCTAGAGACCCAGGTTCGATCCCGACTACGGGTGCTGTCTGTGCGGAGTTTGTACGCTCTCCCCGTGACCTGCGTGGGTTTTCTCCAAGATCTTCGGTTTCCTCCCACACTCCAAAGACGTACAGGTTTGTAGGTTAATTGGCTTGGTAAATGTAAAAATTGTCCCTAATGTGTGTCGGATAGTGTTCGTGTGCGGGGATCGCTGGTCGGTGCGGACTCAATGGGCCGAAGGGCCTGTTACTGCGCGGAATCTCTGAAAATAAAACTTAAAGAAGGTGGATGCAGCAGGTTTTTTTTTAATGAAAATATTTATTCAATTATTAAAAAATAATATTTCCACGACATTAAAACAAGCCAGAACCCAGCACCATAATACAATACAAACATATATCCATAATAACCTACTATACAACTATGATACAATCCTTATTGAGGATATAGTCAACGCCCTGTGGAGCCCAGCGGTCCCGGAACTCCCCCAGGGTGCCCGTGGACAGGGCGTATTCCCTTTCTAACCGCACCCGGGCATGGATGTATCCCTGGAAAAGGGGCAGGCAGTCGGCTCGGGTAGAGCCCTCCACCGCCTGGCGCCGTGACTCGCGGATGGCCAGCTTGGCCAGGCCCAGGAGCAACCCAACCAGGACATCTTCGGCCCTGCCCACTCCCCTACGCACAGGGTGTCCAAAGATGTGGATGGTGGGTGAGAAATGCAGCCGGAAGGCAAGGAGCAGCCCCTTTAGGTATTCAAACAGTGGCTGCAGCCTCACACACTCCATGTACACGTGGTACACAGACACTTCCAGCCCGCAACAGTGGCAGGTGGCTGGCGAGTCTGTGAACCGCGAGAGAAACAGGTTGCAGGGAACACCTCGTTGCAATACTCTCCATCCCAGGTCCCCAATGTAGAGGGGGAGTATCCCTGTGTAGAGGGACCCCCACCGGGGGCCCCCCTCCCGACCAGAAGGCAACACCGACCGCCACTTGGTGTCTGGATGGTGGACCAGGGCGAGGAAGGGCAGGGTGTGGAGGAGGAGCCTGTACAGGACACGCCTCCCTGCGTCTCGGAGGGAGGTGAAGCGTTGTGTTGTGTGGGACCGGCTCCCGGGATGGATTACGGCGCCTGGGTCCGATGAGTACCTCCGGCTGAGTGGGGGTTTGCTCAACCACAAGTACTCCACACGTTTGAACCCCCCTGACATCCAGTGGGGCGGGACAAGGACCGGCTGCTCTCAGGCCAGTGGATGCAGCAGGTTGTCAGAGCCCGGGTGCTCAAACATCAAGATTAGGGTTACACCGGCCGGCCAAACTCCAGCACACATTTGGTTTCGGCCCGAAACGTTGCCTATTTCCTTCGCTCCATAGATGCTGCTGCACCCGCTGAGTTTCCCCAGCAATTTTGTGTACCTTCCAGCACACATTTAACGGGTATGTTGTCCAATGTCCACTGATACAATGGCCTTGCCACTGGATCTGCTGAGCTTTGTCACTGTATACTTTGGAACAGTAATTTGCACTGGGACCTATCCAATATTGAGGATGAAGCACCACCACTAAGTTGTCATCCTGAGCTTATACAAAGAAGCGGAGTGTTTGCCGAATGGATTGCTAATCGAAGGTTCCAACCTCATTACTAAGCTCCGAAATAATGAATGGTTTAATAGAGAGAGAAAAAATGGTGTGTGTCTGGTTTCAGGAATTCACGGCGCTTTCTTAGACAGTAGGTCCCCGGTTATATTATTTGCAAGGAATTCATTATCTTATTAGCAGTGTCAGTGACAGTTACAGAAGCTAAACATGCACAAACTATCTCCACCGCTGCTGATTACGGCAAAACACGCTGAACGTGTTAGTGTGTCAACATTTAAATTGTCGGAGGGTATTTATTTTAGGATTGCGACACAAAAATATTTACAAGACTGCAGAAATGTTTGCCTCTGCAGCAGAATGCGACTGGGTATGTCTGCGAGTGTGGTTTAGTCCCAGTACAAATGATATAAAAGCAGGCCCTGAGTTTTATTTTGTATACACACTTTGTACAGTTGACATCAGGAAATGTGACCTTTTCTTCATTGTAATGCATTTTAAAGCATCAAGATAGCGGGCAACATCTGCTAACCACAAAGCAATATATTGGTTGATATTTATCACAGTGTTGGCCAAAGATCACAATAGGTGCCCTTCACAAAGTGAATACCAATAACATCTTGTGTTCCCTACACAAAGCCAGCATATTTTACCTATTGTTCATAATATGTAAGACATTGAAAGGCAACATATCACACTATCTTCAGCAGCTTAATACATCTACAATAGAGTCAAAGTAAGGCTCAAAGCCACACTCCTTTCCCCATTCTTCAGATGCAAACTGATCCCTTAGCCAGAATTATACCTTTAATATTTTCCTGAGAATTCCCAATATGACCTACATTGTGTTCTTTCTCCTGGGCCATTTATCAAATTAATACGTGCTTTCAAAAGTCCCATCTCTCGCAATAATATCCCAATAATTGACAGAGTTGTGGCCATTGTGGGAGATTAGTGGAGTGAGGTTCAATCAACGTTGCCCTGTCACGGGGCCAATACAACATTGACATTTGAGTGATAACAACCTAACATTGCGGGTCAGATAGAAATATACCAACAAAGGTGCAGGATTCTGATCATCCACAATCAGTACCCCGTTCCTGCCTTCTCCCCATATCCCCTGACTCCGCTATCTTTAAGTGCTCTTTCTAACTCTCTGTTGAAAGCATCCAGAGAACCGGCCTCCACCGTCTTCTGAGGCAGAGAATTCCACAAACTCACAACACTCTGGGTGAAAAAGTTTTTTCCTCATCTCCGCTCTAAATGGTTGACCCCTTATTCTTCAACTGTTGCCCCTGGTTCTGGACTCCCCCAACATCGAGAATATGATCATGGCTGATCATTCAGAATTAGTACCCCATTTCTGCTTTTTCCCCATATCCCTTTAGCACCAAGAGCTAAATCTTACTCTCTCTTGAAAACATCCATTGAATTGGCCTGCACTGCCTTCTGTGGCAGAGAATTCCACAGATTCACATCTCTGGGTGTTAACGTTTTTCCTCATCTCAGTCCTAAATGGCCGACTCCTTATTCTTAAACTGCCCTGGTTCTGGCCCCCAACATCGGGTCATAACAAAAGTGCTAGTTCTCTGGCTACAGACACAAAATGCTGGAGTAACTCAGCGGGACAGGCAGCATCTCTGGAGAGAAGGAATGGGTGACGTTTCGGGTCGAGACCATTCTTTGGACCCGAAGTCTTGACCTGAAACGTCCAGAGATACGGCCTGACCCGCTGAGTTACTCCAGCATTTTGTGTCTATGCTGGGATGGAGGCAGGTGCGGACAACTCAGCTACACCAGTGATAAATGGTGCTCCTAATTGACATTTTCATTAGTGTTAAATTTATGTTCCATTTTCCCTCTTTCAACCGGGTGATTCATTTGGAAAGTCAAGAAAATCGAGATCCCTTTCCTAATGAGGCCGGTAAATAGACAGAAATATAAATGTGTGACACCTTTACAGAAAAGGTTTTTTTCTTTTATTTCAGGAGTTCCAACAGAATTATGGACGACATTCAAATAATTTTTTCAGATATTTACAACTTAGAGATTATGTTAAATCACATACACAAGAATATAGAACTAGGGAGCCAGAGATCCTTGACGAATGTTTGAATAAACATCCTAACACAGATAAATTAATAATATTCTTTTAGATAATGAGTTCCCATCGACGGAACTATATAGACAAGCATGGGAAAATGAATTAGCTCATCCCACAATGAAAGATATTTCCTGGAATACCTGGAAGGTCATGTTTAACTAATCTTCTTGAATTTTTTGAAGATGTTACTCGGGAAATTGATGAGGGTAAAGCAGTGGATGTTGTGTATATGGACTTCAGTAAGGCCTTTGACAAGGTTCCTCATGGAAGGTTGGTTAAGAAGGTTCAATGGTTGGGTATTAATGGTGGAGTAGCAAGATGGATTCAACAGTGGCTGAATGGGAGATGCCAGAGAGTAATGGTGGATGGTTGTTTGTCAGGTTGGAGGCCAGTGACGAGTGGGGTGCCACAGGGATCTGTGTTTGGTCCACTGTTGTTTGTCATGTACATCAATGATCTGGACGATGGTGTGGTAAATTGGATTAGTAAGTATGCAGATGATACTAAGATAGGTGGGGTTGCGGGTAATGAAGTAGAGTTTCAAAGTCTACAGAGAGATTTATGCCAGTTGGAAGAGTGGGCTGAAAGATGGGAGATGGAGTTTAATGCTGATAAGTGTGAGGTGCTACATCTTGGCAGGACAAATCAAAATAGGACGTACATGGTAAATGGTAGGGAATTGAAGAATGTAGGTGAACAGAGGGATCTGGGAATAACTGTGCACAGTTCCCTGAAAGTGGAATCTCATGTAGATAGGGTGGTAAAGAAAGCTTTTGGTGTGCTGGCCTTTATAAATCAGAGCATTGAGTATAGAAGTTGGGATGTAATGTTAAAATTGTACAAGGCATTGGTGAGGCCAATTCTGGAATATGGTGTACAATTTTGGTCGCCTAATTATAGGAAGGATGTCAACAAAATAGAGAGAGTACAGAGGAGATTTACTAGAATGTTGCCTGGGTTTCAGCAACTAAGTTACAGAGAAAGGTTGAACAAGTTAGGTCTTTATTCTTTGGAGCGCAGAAGGTTAAGGGGGGACTTGATAGAGGTTTTTAAAATGATGAGAGGGATAGACAGAGTTGACGTGGAAAAGCTTTTCCCACTGAGAGTAGGGAAGATTCAAACAAGGGGACATGGCTTGAGAATTAAGGGACTGAAGTTTAGGGGTAACATGAGGAGGAACTTCTTTACTCAGAGAGTGGTAGCTGTGTGGAATGAGCTTCCAGTGAAGGTGGTGGAGGCAGGTTCGTTTTTATCATTTAAAAATAAATTGGATAGTTATATGGATGGGAAAGGAATGGAGGGTTATGGTCTGAGCGCAGGTATATGGGACTAGGGGAGATTATGTGTTCGGCACGGACTAGAAGGGTCGAGATGGCCTGTTTCAGTGCTGTAATTGTTATATGGTTATATGGTTATATATGGGATGAAAGTCTACAACATATACTCGTTAAATGCCAGACACTCTTTAATATAATTTAAAGTACTACATAGACTGCACTATTCTAAAACAAAATTAAACTGAATTTTCCCAATTATTTCTCCTATCTGTGACAAATATTTAGAAGCTAATTTAACTCAAACTTTTGTAAACTGTACAAAAATTAAACATTTCTGGACAGATATTTTTTTAATTATCTCTGAAGTTGTTAATATGCAATTGGATCCTGATCCAAAACTAATAATATTAGCAATATCAGAACAAAGCTGAAAACTTACAATAAACCAAACAAATGTCCTTGATTATAGTATAATAATTGGGAAAAAATTAATATTAAAAATTTGTAAAAAACCCAACAATTAAAATGTGGATTATGGAGATGTCTGAGACCTTACACTTGGAAAAAATTAGACTTGTCTTAATTGACAAATCAGAATTATTTGCTAGAATATGGTCTCCATTTATTGATTTTCGGAAAGGGTAAATTGGTTCAGCACGGAAGCCTGACTGAAACTTGAATCCAGGATTGGATGAATAGTTACACTTTACAGTCTACAGACCTATCAACAAATTTGTGTTATTGGTAATTTTTTTATTTTTTTTATTGTTTCTCCCTCCCTTCTGACCACTTTTAAAACAAGACTGGAAACTTTTATGTTTACTTTAGCTTTCAGCTAAATCTTAACTACATTGCACTTTTAACTTTTGCACTTTTTATAATGCATTTTTAATTTTGCTTTTATTTTCTTTTAATTCTTCTATTTTATTTCATTTTATTATTTCATTTTATTGTATGACATGTTTTTATGTGAAGCACTTTGAGTCTGCCTCGTGTATGAAATGTGCTATATAAATAAAGTTGCCTTGCCTAGCCTTGCCTTCTTTCTATAGCTCTATCTTTCAAAAAAATCTATAAAAATATAAATAGCTGTGTTAATATGTAACTGATAAACAAATCGTGTTTTGGTTATGATAATGTATATGCTTCTAATAAAAATATATTTTTTTACAGAAATATATATGTGGGGGTTTTTATTAATGAATCTGAAACTGATGCTTCCATTTTCTTGAATATTTTCAGAAGAAAAGTAATCTGTTCAAATTTACAGTGAAATTTATCGCTCAAAAACAATATTGAAGACAATTTGTAACTTTGCACTTACACATCCTGAAACCTGATGGATGGAGTCTTATTTAACGTGACCTGATATGTAGTTGAAATTACAGGATGGTTGTTTTTGGTCTTTCATATGGTCAGCACATAATCGAGAAATGAGTTACTCCAGCATTTTGTGTCTATCTTTGGGAAATCAAGGGCCACATGTTTACGTCCTTCCGAAACAGGAGTAGTCTGGAAGTTTACTTTTCCCGTAATCGTGAGATAGTTTTCCATATGATATCAATTCCCTGGGTTATTATTTTGCCAGTGGATATGTGAATATAAGAAACAAGAGCAGGAATGGCCTTGAAATCGCTCCAATATTCAATAGGATCATGATTGAATCAACCTTGGCCTCAACGCTACTATCTGAGACTTCCCACAGCCCTTAAACCCCTTGTACATTGCACATTCTTCCCTGAAAGTGGCAACACTGGTAGACAGTTGTGGTGTGGAAGGCACAGGGCCCGATGTCTTTATCGGTCAGTGCTTTGAGTACAAGATTTGGGGCTTTGCGTTACAAATGTACAAGTCCTTAGTGAGATCACACTAGGAGTATTCTCTGCAGTTCCAGTCTCCCAGCCAGAGGGAGGGTGTCACTAATTTGGATAACATGCAAAGAAAATTCATCAGGTTAATGCCAGTGTGGGAGTGCCTCTTCCTCTTGTGTATGGCGTGCACAGCCTAAAGTTGTGAGACAACTTATTCTGTTTGATCTACCGTTTGTGCACGCCAGGTTGTTTGCATTCATGGAGACAGGGTGGACCACGTGAAGGTTGCAATCTCCCACCCCATGCAGGAGGGCTTGAGTTATAAGGAGAGAGGAATAGATTGGGCGGTGGCGATGGGTGGAGACATGATGCAGGGCCATAGAGAAGTGGAAAGGTCACAGACTTCATCCCAAGATAGGGAGGCATAAACTAAAGCGCCAAGATTTCAGAAGGTGGGGGGGGAGGGGAATATATAAAGGGAACTTGAGGGGAAGCTTTTCACACAGAGGGTGGTGGGTATATGCCAGAGGAAGTGGTAGAGGCTGGTGCAATTACAATATTTAAAATATATTTAGACAGGTACATGGACAGGAAAAGTTTAGAGAAAAATAGGCCAAACGCAGACAAATTGGACTCTCATAGGTGGCACGGTGGTGCAGCGGTAGAGTTGCTGCCTTACAGTGCCACACACCTGGGATCGATAGACAATAGGTGCAGGAGTAGGCCATTCGGCCTTTCAAGCCAGCAACGCCACTCACTGTTATCATGGCTGATCATCCACAATCAGTACCCCGTTCCTGCCTTCCCCCCATATCCCTTGACTCAGCTATCTTTAAGAGCCCTATCTAAATCTCTCTTGAAAGCATTCAGAGAATTGACCTTCTGAAGCAGAGTATTCTGAGTCAGGTTCGATCCTGACTATGAGTGCTGTCTTTACAGAGTTTGTATTTTCTCCCTGTGACCACGTGGGTTTTCTCTGGGTGCTCTGGTTTCCTCTTTGTCGGTTAGTTGACTTTGGTAAGTTGTAAAATTGTCCCTGGAGTGTGTGGGTGAGTGTATGGGGTGATCGCTGGTTGGCATGGACTCGATGGGCAGAAGGGCTTGTTTCCACGCTGTATCTCTAAAGTCGAATGGAAAGTCTAAAGTAGGCACCTTGGTCCACGTGGGCTGAAGGGCCTGATTCAGTGACTCAATAAGAATTAATTCTTTTATTTCTAAATTTCTATTGCTGAACGGGTGATTCCTCAGTCTGAACCTTTGCCCCCTACTTCTCGGTCTCCTCGGTTGGGGGAAACATCTTCTCAGCGTTCTCCTCTTTGGGCAGCACGGTGGCGCAGCGGTAGAGTTGCTGCCTTACAGCGCTTGCAGCGCCTAAGACCCAGGTTCGATCCCGACTACGGGCGCTGTCTGTATGGAATTTGTGCGTTCTCCCTGTGACCGCATGTATTTTCCCGAGATCTTCGGTTTCCTCCCACACTCCAAAGACGTACGGGTTTGTAGGTCAATTGTCTGTGTAAATTGTCCCTAGTGTGTGTAGGATAGTGTTAATGTGCGGGGATCGCTGGTCAGTGCGGACTCGGTGGGCCGAAGGGCCTGTTTCCATGCTGTGTCTCTAAACTAAACTAAACTAATCTGGTGAGAAGTTTATTTTATGTTGCTCTTCATTGAATATCTTCTGGAAATTCAAATACACTCCATCTACTCATTCTCCTTTATCTGTCCTGTCTAAAGCATCCTCAAAGAACTCGAGCAAATATTTCAAACACGATTTCTCTTTCATAAACCATGTTGCCTCTGCGGGTAGCTTTATGATTTTCTAAATGCTTCGCTATCACCTCCTTAACAAAGGACTCCAGCGTTTTCCCGGTGACAGACATAACGCTAGTTGGTCTATAGTTTGCTTATTATTTTAGACAACAATGGGATCGTTCAAATGATGGAAACAATAAAATAAGGAATGAGCAGATTGAAGTTCTGCGTGCTAATATCATCAGCATTCATTCCCACCTCGCAACCTCAACGCAACTTATACACACCAATCAGCTTCACAATTATACCAATAAAGAAATATTTTATAAGTCCTAAGAAGGTATTTGTCACTTGAACATGAGCTGTTAAGGTATATGTGGTTTTTTTCTTCGATGTCTCCTTCATTAAGCTGCCTGAAGTGCGTGCGGCACTTCTCATGGATGTGTGTGGAGCCTCGTGCAACGTTCAAGATACCATTTCTAACATTTCACTGAAAGATGGGTGATCGCATCATTTGTTCAGACATGTGATTTCTCTATGGTAATTTTCACTTTCATTGATTTTATTAAGCAATTGGAAGCTGCTCCCCCATTACATATACAATCAAATCTCGCTGAGGGGTAGTCACAAAGCATTCATAGATTCAAGGGGTTTAGTAGCATTAGTATGATCTGCACAAATATCTTTAGTCTAGGATATGTTAATGACTCCATCTCCCACCTACCTATTAATTTTAATAGCTCCATAAATTTTCTGGTGGAACTAGAAAAATATAGGTGCGATACATTCTGCAAAGCCCAAGATTGCTACATTAGGGAAAATTAGCCACGATCAGTAACACAGGACTCTAACTGCATCTGCACAAACTGATCGGGTATTGTCACTAGCATCGGAATGGTATGTGGGCTTTTTATGAAAGGCATCCTGTAAATATTTCCATTAATGTCATTTTAATAGGATTTGTTGCTTCGAAGCAAAAATTCACCTTAAAATTTATAAGCCAAGTCAGTGGTTAAAGACAAACATTTTAATCAATAGGAAGGAAAGCAAACAATAATAATGTTCCCCGTCTGAGGTTTAAGGCACCGATATAAATAGCTGTTTGTGGAACATCAGAGAAAATGAAGGAAAGAGAAGTTCACTGGTTAAATTTATGAAATAATTGAATATGATCAATATTTAGTTATTGGAAAATGAATTGATTGGCTGTAACCTCTGATACTTAGACAGTATTTCCTTAACCATAACGCACACCAGATCGTCTAGCTGATTTCAAGAACAGCATCTGATACAACATTATTGATCATTGCTTGTAAATAATTTTGCTTTTCTGTTCAGAATGACAGTTAAACAATTATTTAAATGAAGTACAGGGGGATAATTTACTGACCACTTGACTGTTGAGGACGATAATTCTTTACCGTTCATTTACTCTTTACATTCCATTCCTTTAGGGGAAAATTCAGAGCTTCAATGCTCATGATCAATTATTTTATTTTAGTTCATTTACAACTGGAATAAGAATCTGTTGTTTAGGAACCTCCAATCATTGTGTTTAAAGCAGCAATATTATTTAGTGCGTTGCAAGGTCAGGCTTTTTACTTATTTAATTACAATGCGTGGTTAAAAGAATGAGGGAACTAAAAATAAAACCATGTTTATGAATTACAGCCCTGTTATACTTGCCAACAAATACGTACAAAAATATAACCATGGTTTTTGTGTGGAGGGAATTCTAAACACATCTGACAAAGCTGTGATTCCATTAATAAACGTTATAAAGCAATAAACACACTATACACACAGTATACACACTGTACACACCAACATCACTGTACGTCATTGTCACTTGCGGGCAGAGCACCAAGGCAAATTCCTTGTATGTGAATACTTGGCCAATAAACTTATTCATTCATTCATTCATTCATTCATTCATTCATTCATTCATTCGCACACTCACACTTACACTCACACACACTCACACTATATTCCAAACACATCTGACAAAGATGTGATTTGTCACACACACTCACACACGCACTCACACACACACTTACACACGTCCTCACACACACACCTTAACACACACACGCACATACACACACACCCAATCACTCACGCACACACCCACACACACCCAATCACTCACACACACACCCACACACCCACTCACACACACTCACACACACACCCACTCACACACATACACTCACACACTCACACACATACACTCACACACACACACTCACACTCACACACACACACACACACACTTGGGCGGAAACGCTTGCATTTTGTTTTCCTTTTGAAACGGGACCGTATCGCTGGCGTCCGACCTTGCCCTGAAGGAGCTGTGTATTTGTGAACACAGTGATTTATGGGATATCTGTCTGAAAGATTCAGGCGGGAGGACCATGACACACAGGCTGCCTGAAACACATGGTATTCCAGCGTGTATTTGCAGTGGGCAGGTGTGAAGAAGGTGCTCTTGATATTTAACTATCTTTATTAGTAGGCATGACATTGTGAAATAAAGCATTCAATACGGCGCTGTTTCCTTTAGAATAACAGTGGCAATCCAAAAACGCAACACCTGTTGGCAAGGTGTGTTGACACCAATGCCCAGGGACTCAATGAGACAATATTCCACACAGAGGTGAGCTTCTGTGGTCTTCTCCCACAGCCCCTGTCCGGAACAGCAAGATGTCATTGTGTGTGTAATTGTCTCACCTTATTCAGCGGGCATGTTTCAACTATTCAACACCGTCCTAGAATCAACTATAGACACAGAGTGCTGGAGTAACTCAGCGGGTCAGGCAGCATCTGTGGAGAACATGGATAGGTGACGTTTCACAGAGTGCTGGAGTAACTCAGCGGGTCAGGCAGCACCTGTGGAGAACATGGATAGGTGACGTTTCACTGAGTGCTGGAGTGCTGTTGTCCACAGATGCTGACTGACCCACTGAGTTACTCCAGCACGTTGCGTCTATCGTTTTGTCATAATGGGCAGGTTAGAGGTAAAGAGGCCAAGTTTATGGGCGAAATCCTGAGCATCTGTCTGACACTCATTACAGATTTGGCTTGAAAGATCCAACGGCAATGAATGATTTGCGGTCGACAGTTAATGAATAAGGCGGAGTTTCGCCCCATAACACAAGTGGGCTCGCTGTTCTCTTGATCTAAGACGAGTTGTGGGAATCGCTCCAACTCACAGTGGAAACCTAGGCTTCAGTCTCACCAACCAGCCTGCCTTTAATTTTGCTGATCATGTGAAATAAATTGGTCCTCGAATCACTTCTACCTGGATGGTTCTGAAATATTTATATGCCAGTCAAATCAGCGCGGGTGAGCTCAATGTTAAATTTCTGAGCTGGAGCTGGTGAACATTTATTTAAGCGAGTGTCTGTACAGCCGTTGACTTGCGCTGAAAGCTGACACGTCGAACAGTGGGACGTCACGGGTAATTTGAGGCAGCCCAGCTATGTTTCTGCACCGTATATTCATTATGTTCCCGGTCCTGAAGGGGGAGGAATGCATAAAGGGAGCATACATGCGCTGACGGGACTGGTGGGCGAATCATTATCCCATGGGCTAACATCAATTTTAGCATTATTTTTCATCAGTGCCTGCTGGAAATTATGCATCATCCACCATTCATCTCCAGGCGTGGCAGAAACATAGAAAATAGGTGCAGGAGTAGGACATTTGGCCCTTCGAGCCTGCACCGCCATTCAATATGATCATGGCTGATCATCCAACTCAGTATCCTGTACCTGCCTTCTCTCCATACTTTAGCCACAAGGGCCACATCTAACTCCCTCTTAAATGAGCCAATGAACTGGCCTCAACGACTTTCTGTGGCAGAGAATTCCACAGATTCACCACTCTCTGTGTGAATTTTTTTTTCTCATCTCGGTCCTAAAAGACTTCCCCCTTTTCCTTAAACTGTGACCCCTTGTTCTGGACTTCCCCCAACATCGGGAATAATCTTCCTGCATCTAGCCTGTCCAACCCCTTAAGAATTTTATAAGTTTCTATAAGATCCCCTCTCAATCTTCTAAATTCTAGCGAGTACAAGCCGAGTCTATCCAGTCTTTCTTCATATGAAAGTCCTGCCATCCCAGGTGTTCCCAAGTACCACAAACACCTCTAACAAAGGCCTTCAACCCCACCGGGGCACTTTGTTAATGTTGTACTTTGGAAATAAAACAAAACTTAAAAATGTGGACTCTGAAAGAGAAAGTAAGATCATCTTTTTCAGATTTCCACTACGCACAAAGAGACGGCTTTGCTTTTAATCGTTTAGAATGGACAATAGAGAACAGGTACAGGAGTAGGCCATTCGGCCCCTAGAGCCAGCACCGCCATTCAATGTGATCATGGCTGATCATCCCCAATCAGTACCCCATTCCTGCCTTCTCGCCATATCCCCTAACTCCGCTATCTTTAAGAGCCCTATCTAGCTCTGCCAGTAGACTGGTTAGCATCCAGACCCTTTCTCACGCCAGCCAATGTCCCCAGCACGTGATGTGCTCAGGTATTGAAACCGCTCGTAAAGACGATCTTTGGTGTATATATATGTTTGGTGGGGTGGGGGGGTGGGGGGAGGGGAAAATCCACCAAGATTGCCAGAACATTACAAGAAAATGTGATCATATCTTGGTTAAGAAGGAACTGCAGATGCTGGAAAATCGAAGGAAGACAAAAAATGCTGGAGAAACTCAGCGGGTGCGGCAGCATCTATGGAGCGAAGGAAATAGGCGACGCCTCACCCGCTGAGTTTCTCCAGCATTTTTGTCTACCATATATATATTGGTTGATCACAATGATTGGTGTAAGAGGGCTCCAGTGACCAGTGATCTGGGTTTAATTACACCTTGAGTGTGGGCGTGACGAGGATCATTGCGAGCTCCGGGCTGCCTTGTTTTGATGAAATGTGATGGCTTTACTGAGATGTAGTGTATGAATAGTTTGTCATAATAAGCTGGATACACACACAGGCTGCCAGACTGCACAGGTGAACAGGCAGTGGCAGTGCTTGTAATTAAAAAGACGGATGAATGACAACAGTAGATGAAAATTAGAGGTTTCGTTTCTTGCAAATACTGACATCACTCAAAAACCACACAGACTTTTCCCCTAAAATGTACCGTAGACTCAAGCACGCTACACAAATCTTACAACCGATTAGCAGCAACTGCAGCTGAATTATTTGAAAACCCTCACAATTTAAACTATTTTCCACTCTGGGAGGGGGGTGGGGGGGGTGGTGGGGGGGGGGGGATGATTGTGGCTTGTCTTTGTTTGAATAATAACCTCACCGCATCCATGGTTTGAAATGCTTATTGCAGAATTGCCAGCAGCCGGCAGACAGATTATCAACCTTCATGTGAAGAAGAATGGTCTCGACCCGAAATGTCACCTATTCCTTCGCTCCATAGATGCTGCCTCACCCGCTGAGTTTAAGATTCAAGAGATTCAAGATTCACGAGAGTTTATTGTCATGTGTCCCAGATAGGACAATGAAATTCTTGCTTTGCTTCAGCACAACAGAATATAGTAGGCATAAATAAATACAGAACAGAACAGTGTGACCATATAACATTGAATATATATATATATATATATATATATATATATATTTTTTTTTTTTTACTAGAATGTTGCCTGGGTTTCAGCAACTAAGTTACAGAGAAAGGTTGAACAAGTTAGGGCTTTATTCTTTGGAGTGCAGAAGGTTAAGGGGGGACTTGATAGAAGTTTTTTAAATGATGAGAGGGATAGACAGAGTTGACGTGGAAAAGCTTTTCCCACTGAGAGTAGGGAAGATTCAAACAAGGGGACATGACTTGAGAATTAAGGGACTGAAGTTTAGGGGTAACATGAGGGGGAACTTCTTTACTCAGAGAGTGGTGGCTGTGTGGAATGAGCTTCCAGTGAAGGTGGTGGAGGCAGGTTCGTTTTTATCATTTAAAAATAAATTGGATAGTTATATGGATGGGAAAGGAATGGAGGGTTATGGTTTGAGCGCAGGTATATGGGACTAGGGGAGATTATGTGTTCGGCACGGACTAGAAGGGTCGAGATGGCCTGTTTCCATGCTGTAATTGTTATATGGTTATATGGTTATATATACACACATAAATAAGCAGATAAAGTACAATGGGCTATTAATGTTCAGAGTTTTGTTTGAGTTGAGTTTAATAGCCTGATGGCTGTGGGGAAGCAGTTATTCCTGAACCTGGATGTTGCAGATTGCAGGCTCCTGTACCTTCTACCTGAAGGCAGCGGTGAGATGAGTGAGTGGCCAGGATGGTGTGGATACAGCATTTTTGTCTGCCTTCGATTTTTCCAGCATCTGCAGTTCTTTCTTAAAGATCAATCTTCATGTGATCATACTGGTGTTTCCTCGATTTATTGTTAAAAGTAAATAGACGTCACAGGTGATAGCGAAGTTGGCAGAAAGATTCCCATGTTAGGTGACAATGAACCAGCGCTCCCTGTTTTACCTTGTTCAATTAGACATTGAATCCGGGTTGAATTCTGGCACAGTGACATGAAACCCAGCACACCACAGGATCTGTGCCTGTGTTGTCAACTCTAAACCAGACAGTGGTCAGAACTCTGCCAGCATTCACTCTGTGCTTCTCATGATCTTCTGGCATCGTGTCACAGTGTAAAGAGGACCTGGGACATTGTGGCTGCATCTCAGCTTCAGCCTGAGCATCATTGTTGGCCCAATCCTGAACCCACTCCTCCCCACCCAGGATGTTATGTGTTGTATTTGCCTGCACCATGACCTCAGTTATATTTCGCTTGGGCAGTGGTAATAAATTGATTTCTCTAACTTCAAGTAACCCCGGCATTCCCTCTCTCTCCAACCCTCCCCCACCCAAGTTTCACCAGGTTCCCAGTCTCACCGAGCCCACAGCTAACAATGGCCTTTATCATTGTTACTTTTTTGCATATCTTTAATTAATTTGTTCTACATCTCTCTACATCACCATCTATATCTCTTGTTTCCCTTATCCCTCACTCTCAGACTGAAGAAGGGTCTCGACCAGAAACGTCACCATTCCCTTCTCTCCAGAGATGCTGCCTGTCCCGCTGAGTTACTCCAGCATTTTGTGCCTATCTTCAGTTTACAGTTGACAGTTTGGTTTATTGAGTTGAGTGTGAGTGCAACACAGGGCAGTCACGGTGGCGCAGCGGTAGAGTTGCTGCCATACAGCGCTTACAGCTCCAGAGACCCCGGTTCAATCCCAACTATGGCTGCTGTCTGTACGGAGTTTGTACCTTCTCCCCACGACCACGTGGGTTTTCTCTGGGAGCTCCGGTTTCCTCCCACACTCCAAAGGCGTACAGGTTTGTAGGTTAATTGGCTTGGTGTAAATGGAATTTGTCCCTAGTGTGTGTAGGATAGTGTTCATGTGCAGGGGGGGGGGGGGGGGGGGGGGGAGATTTCAACCTTCACGTGGTCTACCCTGTTTCGACAAATGCAATCAACCTGGCGTGCACAATCAAACAAGATCAAATAGAACAAGTTGTCCTACGACTTTACACAGTGCACACCATAGGCAAGAAGAAGAAGAAGTGTGTGGGATTCGCTGGTCAGCGCGGACTCGGTGGGCCAAAGGGCCTGTTTGCGTGCTGTGTCTCTAAACTAAACTAAACTAAGCCTGTAAAAGCATTTCTAGACTGTGACTGCAGAGAAATCCCAGGCTATTAGCATTGCAAAGCAAACCCCATCGCCATGCTCTTCCCCAGCTGTCTGCTTGCTCAATTAAGGCAGTCAGCTCACCTGCCAAACATCAGCATCACAGGAAATCTAACCAGCTCTTAGAAATATGAAAGGTTTTGATATAATTTTGTATAGTAGATATCTTTTTATACATTACCTTATTTATTCTGGGATTCAGATTTGCTGAATATTCCAGCAGGTTTGACTGCACGCTGCCCTATCACATTGCTACGTACACTGATCAGAAACACTCTGGCAACCCTCCAAAACTATTGAGGGTGTCAAAATATAATTGCATGTTGAAAATGCAAGCAATGTGTGGTGGAATGATCAGAGACCAATTGATAGTCAAAGGTCACTCCTGTCTCCTGTTTTGAAATAGAAACTTTTTAAGGAGGAATTTTTTTTGTTACATATGCAGAGTGAACAGGAAACTCCAGATTCCTTCTCCATAGAGTTTGTTTTTGGGACACCATAACTCTACTAAAGCTCGCTGCATGAACAGCACAGTGGAGCAGCGGGTAGAGCTGCTGCCCCACAGCGCCAGAGACCCGGGTTCCATCCTGACTACGGGTGCTGTCTGTACAGAATTTGTACGTTCTACCCGTGACCTGCGTGGGTTTTCTCCGGGACCTTCGGTTTCCTCCCACATTCCAATCTGTGGAATTCTCGGCCTCAGAGGGCGGTGGAGGCCAATTCTCTGGATGTTTTCAAGAGAGAGTTAGATAGGGCTCTTAAAGATAGTGGAGTCAAGGGATATGGGGAGCAGGCGGGAACGGGGTACTGATTGGGAATCATCAGCCATGGTCACAGTGAATGGCGGTGCTGGCATGAAAGGCCTAATGGCCTCTACTCCTGCACCTATTGTTTCCATGCTGTATGTCCAAACTAAACTAGTTTGTGAACGGGCGATCGCTGGTCGGCATGGACCCGATGGGCCGAAGGGCCTGTTTCCATGCTGTATCTCTGAACTACATTAATGTGCAACCAAAGGGTGAATAATAAAAAATATGCTCTTCCACAAAATAGGAAGCGTTAAATAAACAATGGTGGAAATGATTGTGGGAATCTGTGTGTACAATAAACCTTCACTTTGATGTCAATGTAATCCCCACATCAGCTTTGTTCCTCGTCTCCTCTTCAATGGCTACTGGATCGACCTGGTGCTTCACACAGTGGGGATCAACTCAGCCACTTACTGGGAGACAACATCATGTGTTAAAGCCGGCTGTCTACCAGCTCAATGCCAGCATCCAGCCCCGACAGGTGGAGTTCACCGTGCCACCAGCGGGCAATGCTAATTGTTCGACAGCCAACCTGCGCTGGGAAACGTTGAACAAGGACAGGGGTCGTAGAGGGGGCAGCAATCAGGTGTTTGGCCTCAGCACTGATCCTCCTGGCCAATGGAGCAGAAACGCAGGGCAGCATCTGTGGAGAACATGGATAGGTGACGTTTCACAAAGTGCTGGAGTAACTCAGCGGGTGCAGCAGCATCTATGGAGCGAAGGAAATAGGCAACGTTTCGGGACGAAACCCATAAGGGTTTCGGCCCGAAACGTTGCCTATTTCCAGAAGAATTTCGGCCCGAAACGTTGCCTATTTCCTTAGCTCCGTGGGTCAGGCAGCATCTGTGGAGAACATGGATAGGTGACGTTTCACAGAGTGCTGGAGTAACTCAGCGGGTCAGGCAGCATCTGTGGAGAACATGGATAGGTGACGTTTCACAGAGTGCTGGAGTAACTCAGCGGGCCAGGCAGCATCTGTGGAGAACATGGATAGGTGACGTTTCTGGTCAGGACCCTTCTTCAGACTGATGGGATGGATAATTTTGGCTAGTTGACCTTTCACCAGATAGGCTTGTGGGCTGGTCTTGGTCGAATTGACAGCTAAAGATCCGTTATCTGCAAGAACAGTTGATTGTTTTTGATGGTTTTGTGTTTGTAGTGGGAAAGGTACAAATTGAGCCAAGCATGGAAACAGTTTTGAACAGAGGTTGTTTGTAGTATGAGGGTGTGCAGTGGGCCAGGGGAAAGGCAGTGTGTACTGTAGTGTGACATTGCTTGGAACACTGATCAGCCGCACTTCAGAGACTCTGAATCCTCTGGCTGTCATAGGGCTTCATCAATTGATCATTTTAAAACGCTGCTGCCTGGACTGGAGGTATAAGCTGAAACTGATGAAATAAACCTTGTCTCCACTCGTGTCACCACCTTAATGTTTCAGCACGCCGAACACGGGATGAAAACGCCGAAAGCTTTCCTGCAGCTATTTATCTCAGGATACAGAACCAAACCCAGGGAGACACAAGCAACTGCAGATGCAGGTTTACACCGAATATAGACACAAAGTACTGGAGTAACTCAGCGGGTCAGGCAGCATCTCTGGGGAGAAGGAACGGATGACGTTTCGGGTCGAGACCCTTCTTCCTGCAGATGCTGGTTGACAAAAAAAGACACATTTATTTTAAGTTTTGATGTTCCAGAGAAAACAATCCAAGCTTGTCCACCCTCTCTTTGTAGCTTCTCGAAGCCTCCACATCCTTCCTGTAATGGGGTGACCAGAACCGCACGCAATACTCCAAATGCTGCCTAATCAACGTCCTATAGAGATCATCTATGTAACTAAAAGTCTCATCTTGACCACTTCCTGTCTGCGCTGTATATTGATTTTAGAAAAAACGCTACCATATATCGCTATGATTTTAGGCCATCTTACTCACAGTCCTCCTTCGCTGAGGCAGCCCCCAGGATTGTTCCGATCGATGAAAAATAAAAGTGTTTAAAAAATCTTGAGATCAGCTGATTGGTCCTCTCACCTGTCAATCACCACGATGAAGGTAACGCCTCATCCGGAGGGGCCTGGAGTATAAAGCCCAAATGGTATGAAATTTGGTGGCCTGCAATCTGCTTGAAACGGAATTTCAGGAATAGCCGTGAGTGAATTACCAACCCACCGGCCGTGAGTCAATCAACTGCCAGCCCACCAGCCATGAGTCAATCAACTGCCAGCCCACCAGCCATGAGTCAGTCAGCTGCCAGCCCACCAGCCGTGAGTGAGTGAGTGAGTGAACTGCCAGCCCACCTTTGGCCTACCTGAAACCACTCATTTCGGCCCACACGGCCCCTATTAGCCCAGAAACCAGACCCTTTTGCCCAAAATACCCATACTAGCACAGGAGAAGCATTTTGGCCCAAAAGGCCCGTGCCAGGCCAGGAAAGGTCCACAAAAAGTGCCTTTCACTGAGATTTCACTGAGATTTTTTTTTAAGTCCCTTCGGCCCATCAGGCATGTACTAGCCCAGGAGGAGATCCTTCGGCCCATCAGTAAGTATTCGCCCTGTAAACTCGCCCAAGTATTTTTCTCCCTCCCTTCATTGGCTCCCTGTGAGATCCAGGCCAGGATAGACTTTCCTCCTTCAATGCTGTGATCTGTAGAAAAATATGAAAAATGTCTAAAATTGATTCTCCACCCTCTCCCCCTTCTTTCTCACCTGTTTTGGACATCATTTCTGTCAGTTTCTGAGCTGCCAGCCCACCAGCCCTGAGTGACTGAGCTGCCAGCCCACCAGCCTGAGTGACTGAGCTACCAGCCCAAGAATCCATTCGACCCACACTGTCCATACTAGCCCTCTGGAAACAAGTCCCTCCGGCCCACAACACCCATACTAGCGCTCCAGAAAGCCCCCCCCCCCCACTGGCCACCAATATTCAAATTGGTGGAGAGGTGGAATATTGCGTTAGGGGACCAGCTCTCCCGTGTGAACATGTGACCCTACAGGTCCCACTTAGTCTAGTATGATCATAAGTGGTAGGAGTAGAATTAGGCCATTCGGCCCATCAAGTCTACTCCACCATTCAATCATGGCTGATCTATCTCTCCCTCCTAACCCCATGTTCCTGCCTTCTCCCCATAACCCCCGACACCCGTACCAATCAAGAATCTGTCTATCTCTGCTTTAAAAATATCCATTGACTTGGCCTCCACAGCCCTCTGTGGCAAAGACATTTCCACAGATTCACCACCCTCTGACTAAAGAAATTCCTCCAAAGTGCTGCAATATGACTTCCTGACTCTTGTACTAAATGCCGTGACCAATGGATAACTGTGTTTCTCAGACATCTCTTGCTGTTGACACGATTGGATTTGAGGTCAGTGAATGTAAAACTTGAAGAAGCACAAGGAAACCAGATCTACTAAACCTTGACCTTGACAAGGCACTGAAAGACTATCGGTTTCTTCTAAAATCCAGGTTAAAAAAATAATTGGTCTGAAATGTTATATGCACTTCATCAATCTATACCGGCCGGAAACAAATAAAATCCAAAATCTATTCAGTAAGTCTGTGCAAACTCAACTATTTAGTTTAGGATATCAATTAAAATCCATTTCCTTCCATTTGCATAGAATTTGCTTGAGTCGCAAGGGGTTTGCGATGTCAAGGCTCAACCGGAGTTGCATTTATCCACTAAAGGTGACTTTAAATGTCTCTCCTCCCCTCCCTCACACTGGCCTTTGGCAGACCCTGAACAAACGTCACCATTCATCTTCTAGAACCATAGAAACATAGAAAATAGATGCAGGAGTAGGCCATTCGACCCTTCGAGCCAGCACCGCCATTCAATATGATCATGGCTGATCATCCACAATCAGTACCCCGTTCCTGCTTTTTCCCCATATCCCTTGATTCCACTAGCCCCTAGAGCTATATCTAATTCTCTCTTGAAAACATCCAGTGAATTGGCCTCGACTGCCTTCTGTGGCAGAGAATTCCACAGATTCACAACTCTCTGGGTGAAAAGGTTTTTCTTCATCTCAGTCCTTAATGGCCTACCACTTATTCTTAAACTGTGACCCCTGGTTCTGGACTCCCCCAGCATCGGGGAAAAACATTTCTGCATCTAACCTATCCAATCGCTCAAGAATTTTATATGTTTCGATGAAATTTTATGTTTCTATATAGGTTTCTACCTTTGATTAATAATGTCATTTGGGCTCCGTTACATATGCCTTGATGCTAAACGCGATTGTGTTATTCTAACTGGAAAACCAATGTCATGCAAATAATAGCAACCGGTTTTAACTTTGAGGTAGAGCCTAATGTATATGGTACCCAATGTATATGCCACAGAAGGTAGTTGAGGCCAGTTCATTGGCTATATTTAAGAGGGAGTTAGATGTGGCCCTTGTGGCTAAGGGGATCAGGGGGTATGGAGAGAAGGCAAGTACGGGATACTGAGTTGGATGATCAGCCACGATCATATTGAATGGCAGTGCAGGCTCGAAGGGCCGAATGGCCTACTCCTGCACCTATTTTCTATGTTTCTATGTATGTAGAATCTATGCATATTCAACTCAAATTATGATATTTTTAATAATATTTAGGGCAGCATGGTAACAAAGCAGTAGAGTTGCTGCCTCACAGTGTCAGAGACCCAGGTTCGATCCTGACTATGGGTGCTGTCTATATGGAGTTTGTACGTTCTCCCTGTGACCGCGTGGGTTTTCTCTGGGTTCTCCAGTTTCCTCCGACATTGTAAAGACGTGCGGGTTTGTAGGTTAATTGGCTTCTGTAAATTGTCCCGAGTGTGTAGGATAGAAGTAGGGTACAGATGATCGCTGGTCGGCATGGACTTGGTTGCCCAAGGGACCTATTTCCATGTTGTATCTCTAAACCAAGCTAAACTGAGTGTGCAATATTTTTTCTCCTAGGGATAGATTCTGCGATAGTTATTCCTGCCTCCTTGAAGTTGGATATAAAAGAGCTTCAGAATATCTACCTGGAGGAAGACCTTAACCGTGACTAGCTCATGTCGTGCACACAATGTTCCTAAGGTCATGATGGTTCAACAGAGTGCTGTAACTTGCTGGGAAATGGCGGGAATTCTACACCAAGCTGCTGGCATTTACCCCCTAGAAGTGTCAGCGAGTTCAGGACCTCCGTGCAAATGCACAACTCATGAGGCCAGGTAATGGTGCCTTCAGCTATTCTCTGTCCACTGAAGATAGACACATAAAGCTGGAGTAACTCAGCGGGACAGGCAGCATCTCTGGAACGAAGGAATGGGGGATGTTTTGGGTCGAGACCCTTCTTCAGATCCGAAACGTCGGCCATTCCTTCTCTCCAGTGATGCTGCCTGTCCCGCTGAGTTACTCAAGCATTTTGTGTCTATCGTTGGTTTAAACCAGCATCTGCAGTTCCTCCCTGCACATTCTCTGGCTACCGTCTAACTTAAAGTGAACCTGGGGAATTTTCCCACGGTACCCATGCTGAACAGTATGTCCAGTCGTATGAATGGACAGGAAAGATTATGAAAAAGATGGTTAGTTTTGTTTACTGTTTAGTTTAGTTTAGTTTAGAGATACAGCACGGAAACAGGCCCTTCGGCCCACCGAGCAACCCCTGTACACTAGCTCTATCCTACACACTAGGGATAATTTACAGATTTTACTGAAGCCAAACAACCTACAAACCTGCACGTCTTTTGAATGTGGGAGAAAACTGGAGCACCCGGAGAAAACCCACGCAGGTCACGGGGAGTACGTACAAACTCCACATGGACAGCACCTGTAGTCAGGACCAAACCTGGGTCTCTGGCGCTGTGAGGCAGCAACTCTACCGCTGTGCCACTGTGCCCCCCCCCCCCCTCCCTGGTTGATCTTACTCTGGCCTAGAGAAAGGATGCTTTACATTGTCAAGGCCCTGCCTCCGCACTGAGCCTAAATAAGTTCATAACCCCATTCACCTGCCTTCTCCCCATAACCTCACCTTCACCTGTAAACTGACATCAGGGGATGTGTAAAACATGAGCACGTTTGTTCCTGTCCAAGGCGGTGGAATCTGATCCAATCAGATTCAGAAGCATTTAGACTGATACAGGTGTCAGGGGTTATGTGGAGAAGGCAGGAGAATGGAGTTAGGAGGGAGAGATAGATCAGCCATGATTGAATGGCGGAGTAGACTTGATGGGCCGAATGGCCTAATTCTACTCCTATCACTTATGACCTTTTGACCTTATACATAATCAGATAAGTCACAGAAGGATACGGCTCCAATGTGGTCAAATGGGAACAGAGTGGATGGGCAGAAAGGTTGACGTGGAAGTGGACAAGATGGGCCGAAGGGCCTGCTTCTGTTCTGTGTGGGTCTGGGTTGCACACAATTGTAATCTCGTTGCTTGTAGCCCTCAGACCTCTCGCTGAGAATCTGTTCCTGCTCCACTGCCTGCTTAATTGCTTTGCTTGTCACAACACTGTTGCTTCACGATGCCCTCTGCCTACACACTCCTAAACTCCAGGTATCTCTGCAATTGTTCATTTGCTCAGTCAGTCCCTCATCGCCATGTGTGTCAGCTGGACTCTCATTATCACCCTTCCCACCAGCATCCCCCTTGGGGCCAGCCTTCCCTCACTCTCAGGAGGGCAGGCACGTGCGTGCAAGATCTAATACTGTCTCCTCATCCAGCGTAGATTAGATTGCGAACTTGCTCACCAGTCTGTAGAGCATCAGTCTGAAGAGCTTCCCATCTTTACTATGCTGCTACTCACTCCGCTCATCTCTGCCCCTCTCCCCCGCACCCTGACCCCTTGATCCCTCAGCTCCGCCAGCTCACCGATTGCTAACACCCAGACAGAGACCATCTGTTCAGCCAGATTTCCTCACCTCCTCACTGCAAACCCGCGCCAAGCGACTCCCACAGCTCCACACTCTCAGCAATAGGAGATTGGAATTTACTAAATAAATCACTCCTGTTCTGACTGACAAGAAATCTAACCTCACCCTGAAGCATCTGAGTCAGAGTTTAGTTTAGAGAAACAGCACAAAAACAGGCCCTTCGGCCCACCGAGTCTATGCCAACCACTGATCCCCATACATAGAAACATAGAAAATAGGTGCAGGAGGAGGCCATTCGGCCCTTCGAGCCTGCACCGCCATTCAATATGATCAGGGCTGATCATCCAACAGTATCCTACACACACTAGGAACAATTTACAATTTTTACCAAAAATTGGTATTTTCGGTATGAAAAACCCACGCAGGTCACGGGGAGAACGTACAAACTCCATACAGACAGCGCCCGTTGTCAGGATTGAACCCGGGACTCCGGCGCTGTAAGCCTTACAGTTTCTATGTTTTATGTGTCATTCCTAACTGTCACTGTATGTCATGTTGTCACTCGTGGGCGGAGCACCAAGGCAAATTCCTTGTATGTGAATACTTGGCCAAGAAACTTATTCATTCATTCATTCATTCATTCATTCATAAAGAGTACGAACTGATGACTGCATTTTATTAGACATAGTTATCGTGGCACGAATGAAGGCAGCCCAGGAGCACAGCGGGTAGAGCCGCTACCTCACTGCCCCAGAGACCCCCGGTTTGATCCTGACCTCAGGTGCTGTCTGTGTGGAGTTTGCATGTTCTCCCCTTGACCACGTGGGTTTCCTCCAGGTGCTCTGGTTTCCTAATTTTATCATTTTATGTCTTCCGTCAATTTGTAAAATGTTCATTCACCACAAGTCAGTGTTTTGTCTCCTTTAACCGATGTTCTGCTCCATGAGACTCAATGTTGTGGTATGTTTAATATATTGCTCACTATTATATCTTCTCCGTGGATGGTCACCTTGTCGTGGTGGAGAAGCTTGTGTGGACCTGAGATCCTGAGAGCGATGCCGTCTGGAGCTACGCTCCTGGTAGGGCCACCCATGGCGGTAAGGTCGAGGGGGGGAGGTCTCTGACAAAGAGCCAATCCAACCAAGACCTCAACGGTGGAACAGGCGGAGGACGATGGCTGACCTTAGTGGAGCGTCACAACGGCTGGGAAGGCGGATGAAGGCTGCAGCAGAAAAGGGTCTCCGGTCGTCTTGGACTCCATGCCACTGGATCCCGGCCCAGATCTGTCAAGGACCGTGGGGTGGCTGCCTGTGCACCAGTCTCCCCACGTTAAACAAAGTCACGCACAGGTGTCCTCCATATAGGGAATAGCACCCTGGAGACACCCATGGTCAGGTCAGCCTTGACCGAGGGGGCCTAAGAAAGAAATAAGAACACTATTAAATCCTTTTTGGAATTTCATTTGGCCAGCACCAACTACTGAGGATTTCTAATATTTGGTTATCAGATTTGTCGATCTAATCAATGCTCTGACATCTCAACAAGAACTGAACCCAAGATGTGTTGCCCACATTAGATCTGTGCTGACCTGCCCATCGGCCATAATGAGCTCACCCCCAAATGCCTGGTAGTCGTCCTGGGTCATTCTGTATAAAAACCTTCCCATCATCAACGTTAAAGCGATTGGTTTTTAATTGACTTTAGTTGATCATCCTCCCGCTATTTGAATAGTGACGGAATATTTTCAATCCACTGGGCATTTCCCATCACCTTTACACTTTCGCAAGACCATAATAAGAGCAGAATTAGGCCATTCGGCCCATCGAGTGCCATTCACTCATGGCTGATCTATCTCTCCCACTCAACCCCATTTTCCTGCCTTCTCCCCATAACCTCTGATGCCCTTACTGATCACAAACTGCACACCAACGGAAGTTCATCCAGAATTTGTATCCTTGCTGTCCAGAGTATCTCATTGTGCAACTCAGCCCGAGAGCATGAGTTTAGTTTAGGTTAGAGATACAGTGCAGAAACAGGCCCCTCGGCCCATAGATGCTGCCTCACCCGCTGAGTTTCTCACGCATTTTTGTCTACCTTCGATTTTTTCAGCATCTTTCTTAAACAGGGACAATTTACATTTACACCTGCACGTCTTTGGAGTGTGGGAGGAAACCGAAGGTATCTGAAAAAACCTACGCAGGTCACGGGGAGAATGTGCAAACTCCGTACAGATAGCACCTGTAGTCAGGATCGATCCCGGGCTCGTAAGCAAGCGCTGTAAGGCAGCGACTATCACTGCGCCACCGTGAGCTAACCACTTTGTTTCCAGTTTAGCTAAAGTCTTCTCGTAATTTTGATCTCACAGTTTGTGTTGAATTTTTTTGGTAAACTCTTTCTTAATAAACACGTTGCAAGAGTCATTCATGGCTTAGTTACTGCTTTAGCCACATCGTTACCTCCAGAGTTGCATGTCCATATTGATCCTTGTCCATATTGATCCTTAGTCAGTAAGATGACACCTTGACAACCCTTATGCTCTTAATAGGCTTCGAGCAGATCCGTGACTGACTCTCAGATGTTCTACCTCCTCCTTCACTTGTCCACTTTACCCTCTCTGTCCACAGCCCGATCTTGCCATGTGCTATGTGGCTGACACCTGTCATATGCTCCCTCCTGCATCCGACTCCATACCTCCTTGTCATTCAGGGCCAGTAGCCTGTGCTGACCCACCACTGTGTTTAGATGAGTCCAAAACCACCTTTACAAAGGTCACCCGTTGCTCTGCAACATTGGTGACCCTCGGACTATCCTTGATTGGACTTTACTGGCTTGACCTTGCACCTAACGTTATTCCCTTATCATGAAATGCTGGAGTAACTCAGCGGGACAGGCGCATCTCTGGAGAGGAGGAATGTGTAGGTAATGAGTTTCGGGTCGAGACTCCTTCTTCAGACTGGGTCTCGACCCAAAACATCACCCATTCCTTCTCTCCAGAGATGCTGCCTGTCCCGCTGAGTTACTCCAGCATGTTGTGTCTATCTTCGGTTTAGACCAGCTGCATCTGCAGTTCTTCCTACACATTCCCTTTATCCTGTATCTGGACAGTGTGGACGGCTCAATTATGATCATGTATTGTCTTTCTGCTGACTGGACAGCACACAACAAAAGCTTTTCACTGTACCTCGGTACACGTGACAATAAACAAAACTGAATTTCTGCCAATTAGTTTTGACCAAGTTACCTGAGCCAGAACCCTCCTTAATTCACTGAAATTCCTTCTCCTCTCTTTAACCATTTTTGGAATATTTTTGAATCCTTATTTTCTGTAGCATCAGAGGCTTGACAGAAGTGTTTCAAACTATGAGAGGCGTAGACAGGATAGACAGTCAGAACCTTTCTCCTAGGGTGGAAATGTCAAAGACTAGAGAGCGTAGCTTTAAAGAGCCAAGTTTAATGGAGGTGTGTGGGGCGGGTTTTTTTACACAGAGGGTGGTGGGTGCCTGGAACACACTGGTGGAGGCAGATACGATCGTGATGTTTAGATAGGCACGTGGATTGAGAGGTTGAGAAGGAGTTTCTTCCCAGAGGCCATTCGGACTGTAAACGCCTATCTCACCAGGGACTAACTCTACTGAACGTTTTTCCTTCCATTATTTATTATGTAAAAGAATATGTGTGTTATGATTGTGTTTATAGTTTGTTTGGTTGTTTGTCTTTTGCACAAAAGTCCGCGAGCATTGCCACTTTCATTTCACTGCACATCTCGTATGCGTATGTGACAAATAAACTTGACTTGACTTGACTTAACTTGGATATGCAGGGAATGGAGGGATATGGATCACGTGAAGGCAGAGAAGGTTAGTTTAACTTGGCATTATGGTCAGCACCGACATTGTGGGCCGAAGGGCCTGTTCCTGTGCTGCCTTCCATGGTCTATATTCTCCATAAACAACATAAACCTTGGACAAAGAACTACAGAGGCTAGAACTCTGAGATAAAGACACATTAAGGGCGGCAACGGTGGCGCAGCGGTAGAGTTGCTGCCTTACAGCGCTTGCAGCACAGGAGCCCCAGGTTCGATCCCGACCACGGGTGCTGTCTGTACGGAGTTTGTACATTCTCCCAGTGACCGCATGGGTTTTTCCGAGACCTTCGGTTTCCTCCCACACTCCAAAGACGTACAGGTTTGTAGGTTAATTGGCTTGGTGTGTAAGTGTAGATTGTCCCTGGTGTGTGTAGGATGGTGTTAGTGTGCGGGGATCACTAGTCGGCAGGGACTAGGTGGACCGAAGGGCCTGTTTCCGCGCTGTATCTCTAAACTAAAATGAAAGATCATTCTGGGGGTATCCCGCAGGCCAATGATACCTGGGCGAAGGGGAATTTCTTTAGTCAAAGGCGAAACTGAAGGACGGCCATTGACCAAGAATATTAACTTTAGTTCTCTCTCTGACCTGCTGTGAATGTTATGTAGATGCTGGTTTACACCAAATCACTCAATCAAAGACTTTATTGTCATTCAAAAATACACCAACAAATGCAAATCTGAATGAAATTTTGTTGCATCTGGCCCACCGTGCAACATAAAATAACAAAAGGATAAAATAGATACAATAGATAATAGTGGCGACACATTCAAGAGTCTGATGGCTCGGGGGAAGAAGCTGTTGCAAAACCTGGCCGTTCTGTTCCTTATACTGCGATACCTTTTGCCCGAGGGCAGCAGAGTGAACAGTCCATGATGGAGATGTGTGGGGTGGTTTATAATGCTGTTGGCCTTGGACAAGCAACGTTTGCACGCAATGTCCCCGATTGAGGGGAGAGAAGTCCCAATGATTCTTTCAGCCATCCTCACCACTCTCTGCACGGACTTCCAGTCGGAGGCTTTGCAGTCCCCAAACCAGACAGAGATGCAGCTAGTCAAAATGCTCTCTATGGTGCCCCTGTAGAAAGTGGTGAGGATGGGATGGGGGAGGTGAGCTCTTCTCATCCGGCGCAGAAATTGTAAACACTGCTGCGCTCTCTTAACTAGTGAAGCGATGTTTTGTGACCAGGTCAGACTGTTCGTGATCTGTACCCCCAGGAACTTAGTGCTACTGACCAACTCCACATCAATGTCATTAATGTGTAGTGGTGTATGACTGTGCCGGTTTCTCCTGACGTCAACGATGACCTCCTTTGTTTTATCAACATTCTGGATCAGATTGTTTGTGTTGCACCAGTCCACCAGTTATTTCATCTCCTCCCTGTAAGCCAGCTCATTGTCGTCCCGGATAAGGCCCACCACTGTTGTGTCATCTGCGTACTTCATGATAGGGTTTGTACTAAACCTGGCACAAAGATAGACACAAAATGCTGGAGTAACTCAGCGGGACAGGCAGCATCTCTGGAGAGAAGGAATGGGTGACGTTTTGGGTCGAGACCCTTCTTCAGACTGAAGAAACGTCACCAATTCTTTCTCATCTTCCCAAAGGATCGTCCTTTAATTCTGAGTCTCTGGCCTCTAGTCATGGACTCTCCCACTAGTGGAAACATCCTCTCCACATCCACTCTATCCAGGCCTTTCACTATTGGGCTTTCATCATGGTTCCTCTATGCTTCTTCCTCCTCTAGCCTTATATGCTGCACTCTCTCCGAGCACTCTCTGCCCTCTGCCACCTCCCCTGGACATGATGCACTCCGAGGAGAATGTCTCTCCAATATCCAAGCCCTGCAGAAGCTGCTGGATGGGGACATGAATGATAGCAGGCTGCAAATATTATCCCCACACCTAGTTTGTAGCAACTAATGTATCCACTGGTGGGAGAGTCTAGGACTAGAGGTCATAGCCTCAAGATTAAAGGACATTCTTATAGGAAGAAGGGGAATTTCTTTAGTCAAAGGGTGGTGAATCTGTGGAATTCTTTGCCACAGAAGGCTGTGGAGGCCAAGTCAGTGGATATTTTTAAGGCAGAGATAGATAGATTCTTGATTGGTGCGGGTGTCAGGGATTATGGGGAGAAGGCAGGAGAATGGGGTTAGAAGGGAGAGATGATTGAATGGCGGAGTAGACTTGATGGGCCGAATGGCCTAATTCTACTCCTATCACATATGACCTAATAACTGTAGGAATCACCAATGCTTGTAGAATGGCAGGAAAAGTGAGACGCTCAACAGACAGGATGAGAAATGTAATGACCTCTGGATGACCCCTGGGCTGGGTGTTAATATGACCAGAGGTGGCCATATGATGGCAGGTTAATATGTAACCGCAGGCAAGGGACAGAGGTGAGAGCATCCGATTCCTGGAGCATGAATGACAGAGCTGGGACTGATCTTGTAGCGAGGAGGTTAAATGGTGTTACGGTGGAGAGGGTGAATTCATTCAGTAGCAACTGAAAGCTGAAAGCGTGCAGCGCCGAGCCACCAGTGATGAAAATGACGCAGCAGTTTTATGAAGAGGTCTAACTTAAATACTGAGTGGGATGTGGGTGTCGAGATCGGGAGGTGCATGTCTTTGTTGTTAATGAACTAGGAAGATGCAGGTCTTTCAACCACTTAAAGACATTTTGGAACGTTAGGCACTCAAAGCTGGCTTGGAGAAGGAGAGGACTGGATGGTAAATGTTCCCTGGAACAAGATAGTCCAGGAATTCTGCTGACACAGGGGGATTTCATCCACTAACATTGTGGGTAGAACTCCTCTTCCATAAATCCATGCCGAAAATTCACGTTTCTTAGAGGTGCCAATAGACAATAGGTGTAGGAGTAGGCCATTTGGCCCTTCGAGCCAGCACCACCTTTCACTGTGATCATGGCTGATCATCCCCAATCAGTACCCCGTTCCTGCCTTCTCCCCATATCCCCTGACTCCGCTATCTTTAAGAGCTCTATCTAACTCTCTCTTGAAAGCATCCAGAGAATTGGCCTCCACTGCCTTCTGAGGCAGAGAATTCCACAGATTCACAACTTTCTGGGTGAAAAAGTTTTTCCTCATCTCCGTTCTAAATAGCCTACCCCTTATTCTTAAACCGTGGCCCCTGGTTCTGGACTCCCAGAATTTAGCCATTCCTAAACTGAGTGCAGTGCGCAACCTGAGCTAGATAAAGGTTCACTTTATATCCGGCCCGAATAGTCACCTATTTCTTTTCTTCAGAGATACTGCCCAACCCGTTGAGGTACTCCACCAATTTGTGTCTAACTTCAGATAACCCCACTTGTGGTGTTTGGTGTTTATGTACCCCAAGATGTTCTGCCAGCTTCTGAGATCTTTCCATGAGATTCTTTGGGTGCCTGTGCTCCTGCATACTCATTAGTGTCGTTAGATCTACCTTGCCTCATTTCATTCTCTCTGCTAAAACACTGCACCCCAAGCTTCTCTGCAGTTAGGTTTAGCTCTCGGGGCTAACGGATTCAAGGGAATTGGGGAGAAAGCAGGAACGGGGTACTGATTTTGGATGATCAGCCAGGATCATATTGAATGGCGGTGCTGGCTCGAAGGGCTGAATGACCTACTCCTGCACCTTCAGTTCAGTAGGCCCCCCTCGGTCATGACTGACCATGGGTGATGCATCCTAGTTTGCAGGTGATGTGCGGTCGGATGCAAGCCTGGGCGATCGATGTCATATGGAGGACAGACAGGCTGTTGCCCATGCAGCACGTCCCCCCTCTCCACGCCGCTGATCGATCCAAAGGAACAGCAGGGCCGTTACAGTTTGGCACCAGCGCCGTCGCAGGAGCTGCCAGAGCGAGGTTGTAGACAACGACAAACTGCCTTAGGGGCTCCGACTCCGGATTTTCTTGAGGTTTACTCCTGGAGCCTTTTCCATGACTGGATATGTCCACAAGGCAGTGGAGGTTTTAAATCAGAGTTTTCCCTCTCCTAGATGGACTGCCTTCCCAGGCTGACGAGCCCCATCTGCCCGAGACTGGTGGGGGCGGGAGCGTCTACCTTCCCGTGCAGGTCTATAGCACCCGCCCACTGCCCACAGGTCTATAGCACCCGCCCACTGCCCACAGGTCTATAGCACCCGCCCGCTGCCCACAGGTCTATAGCACCCGCCCACTGCCCACAGGTCTATAGCACCTGCCCACTGCCCACAGGTCTATAGCACCTGCCCACTGCCCAGGTTGTCTACATCTCCTGCATCTATTGTCTATGTTTCTATGTTTATTCCACACTGACGCTGACCATTGCACCCACCTCAGTCTTGTTAATCAGCCTGTCACATGGGCATTCTTCAACAAGTCTCAAATGCTCTGTGTATCCATCTACTACAACACCTGCATCAACCTTCCTCTCATCATAGGTTTAATTTGGATTCATCCCAGAGTATCCCTAGTCAGCCCCCCATGTGGAGAATTGTGTTGAGTTTTGGTCGCCCTATTGCAGGAAACATGTGTTTATCTGGAAAGGGTGCAGGGAAGATCCACTAGCATGTTGCCAGCACTCGAGGGCCTGAGCTATAGGGAGAGGTCGAACAGGATAGGACTTGTAGCGCAGGAGGATGAGGGGTGATCTTATAGAGGCGTGTAAGTTCATGAGGGGAATAGATCGGGCAGTCATTTACCGAGACTAGGGAAATCAAGATCCAGCGGACACAAGTTTAAGGTGAGAGGGGAAAGATTTAATAGGAACCTGAGGGGCGACTTTGTAACACAAAGGGTGGTGGGTGTATGGAACGAGCTGCCAGCGGAGGGATTTGAAGCAGGGACTATCACAACATTTAAATACATTTGGCCAGGTACATGGATAGGAAAGGGTTAGAGGGATATGGGCCAAAGACAGGCAGGTGTGGCTAGTGTAGATGAGGCATGGGAAAGTTGGGCCGAAGGGCCTGTTTCCGTGCTGTATCACTCTGTGACTAATCACAGCCCGAATCCAGCATTCCTGATGAACTTCCATGAGCAGCAATTTCAAGCCGACATGTGTAGCAATGTGTCCCATTCACATCACAACTAATTCACATATTTTCATCAGAAGTAGCAACTCTCGGGATAAAATATTTATTTTTTAGTTTCTAACACATGGACTACATTTCCGAAGCTCGGCATGGACAATATAACGTCCCTGAGCCAGTGGTTGGAATCTGAAATGAGATGTGCCTTATTCGCAAAGCTCCATCATTTTGATAGCATGAACTAATGTTCGCAGTCTATTTAGTGCTGCAGCTCAAACATTGTTATTACAAAATTCTGCCATTACAATCATCTTCTATTAAACATTTCCCCTGGTTCTGAAGAAAACGGCATTATATTAGTTAAGGGAATCACTGAAGCATATTTCTGGGAAGAAATACTTTGGCAGTGTCCGTGGGTTTAGTGAGTTGACCTGCAGATGTGGCTTCAGTAAGTTAAACTGCTGCACTAACTTCTGCTTCTGAGGTTCAAGAGGCCCAGAGGGACCAGCGTTGTTCTTATCTTGTTTTTGTCAGTACATCTCTAGGAACACCAAGTAGAGGTGGAACAATTAAATAATGTTTGTGAACACATTTTTCTTCTACATGTACAAGCACCTCACATGTAGTTAGTAAATCACTTTGCAGCGCTTTCTCACAGAGCCACTGCATTTGATATAGATCCAGCAAAAGTCATGAATATATTATGTGTAGGAAGGAACTGCAGATGCTGGTTTAAACCGCAGGTAGACACGAAATGCTGGAGTAACTCAGCGGGTCAGGCAGCATCTCTGGAGAGAAGGAATGGGTGACGTTTCGGGTCGAGACCCTTCTTCATATTCAGTCTACAGTCTGGGGAAGGGTATCGACCCGAAACGTCACCCATTCCTTCTCTCCAGAGATGCTGCCTGACCCGCTGAGTTACTCCAGCTTTTCGTGTCTATCATAAATATATTAGGTTGGCTGGGATAAATATTTTCTAAGGTGTTTCAACACACACATTGCTCCAATAACGGACCACCCCTCACTGATGTTTGGTGCAAGCTCTTTAAATAAACCAAAATCTGTCGTTATCCATTGTATAATGTGACGTAATCAGATTGAAGCAACTACCTGTATGGGATAGGCACAGAGTGCAAGAGTAACTCAGCGGGTCAGGCAGCATCTGTGGAGAACATGGATAGGTGACTTTTCACAGAGTGCTGGAGTAACTCAGCGGGTCAGGCAGCATCTGTGGAGAACATGGATAGGTGACGTTTCACAGAGTGCTGGAGTAACTCAGCGGGTCAGGCAGCATCTGTGGAGAACATGGATAGGTGACTTTTCACAGAGTGCTGGAGTAACTCAGCGGGTCAGGCAGCATCTGTGGAGAACATGGATAGGTGACGTTTCACAGAGTGCTGGAGTAACTCAGCGGGTCAGGCAGCATCTGTGGAGAACATGGATAGGTGACGTTTCACAGAGTGCTGGAGTAACTCAGCGGGTCAGGCAGCATCTGTGGAGAACATGGATAGGTGACTTTTCACAGAGTGCTGGAGTAACTCAGCGGGTCAGGCAGCATCTGTGGAGAACATGGATAGGTGACGTTTCACAGAGTGCTGGAGTAACTCAGCGGGTCAGGCAGCATCTGTGGAGAACATGGATAGGTGACGTTTCACAGAGTGCTGGAGTAACTCAGCGGGGCAGGCAGGCAGGCAGCATCTCTGGTGAGAAGGAATTGGTGACATTTCGGGTCAAGACCCTTCCTCAGACTGCGTGGGATTATGTGTTTTCTAATGCTAGAGCAGACAGTACAAAAGATGGCAGTTCCTTGGTGTCTGGCATTGATCGCATACTATTTTAATACATCTCCGTTGACACTCATGTCTTGCGGTGGTGAATATTGCCTAAATTAGTTAGCCGATTGGTTGCGTAGATTCATGATGAGGCACAGAGGGATCCAGCTCACTTTGTGTGACAGAATAATCAGTGGAAACAAGCAAACTGCCCATCGATTCATTTACTCCACCGTTTTTTAAGTTCATTTATTAAATTATTTAATTTCTACTTCCTAACTGGCAAATTATTGAAATGACACGTCCTTCGATGTGAGGTGTTGTTACTTGTCACAAATGGGTAGGAAAACAAGTTAAACAAGGTGTTGGAATCAATTTCTCATAGCTTTGGGCATTGCAGTTGCATCATCACAACTCCAGTTTGACCTTGTCTAATATCCAGTTGTGTCATATCTGACACATAAGACGTCGACTTCTTAACAAGTTTGTTTCAATAACTAGTGTTTTAGCAGCAATGAGAAGAGAAGGCCTTTAACCATGACAATATTTACATAACATAAAAACAACTTACTCAGATGGTGTTCTGGAAAATCAATATGGACTTGTATCTCTGCATTATAAATGATTTTCTTTTATGTATACTTGTATGTAGTTCGTATGTTTACACTGTGAGACCTCTACAAACGTTTGAACTACACTGAATCAATAGTAGTCAAATGGTGTAACGTCTCTTTAATTAGCAAGCCCGACCAAGTGCAGCAGTTAGTGGGGAGACTGTCATACACATCAGGTGTAGGTGCGATATGTGTGAATGAGAAAATAGATGCAATAAAAACTCTAAACCTTACATCTCTGCAAACTTCAATTACAAGACTCAATTTCTTTTTTTTTTTGGTGATTGTAAATAATGTTTTATTGAGTTTCGGGGAAGCTATAACAAAGACAAGCCTGCATCATAGGGACATGGCCAGTCACCCATACAGTGCAGATAAATGTGCGGTCACAGTGGCACAGCGGTAGAGTTGCTGCCTTACACCGCTCGCAGCGCCAGAGACCCGGGTTCGATCCCGACTACGGGTGCTGTCTGTACGGAGTTTGTACGTTCTCCCCGTGACCTGCGTGGGTTTTCTCTGAGTTCTTCGGTTTCCTCCCAAAGGTTTGTACAGGTTTGTAGGTTAATTGGCTTGGTGTCTATTTAAATTGTCCCTAGTGTGTGCAAGATAGCGTTAGTGTGCGGGGATCGCTGGTCGGAGCGGGCTCGGTGGGCCGAGGGGCCTGTTTCCGCACTGTATCGCTAAACTAAACATGTTTCCACGACAACACTGTGTGGAGAGGAAAGTAAGGCACGGCGTCAGCGATGGGAGCGTGCGTAATGAAGGCTGCAATAGCTGGCGGATGGACTGGAATCCAGATCACTCCTACAAGATGTTCCTTTAGGAAGGTGATGAGGAGGAATATCTTCAGTCAGAGGGTGGTGAATCAGTGGAACTCTTTCCCACGGACGGCTGTGGAGGCCACAAGTCAGTGGATATTTTTAAGACAGAGATAGATAGATTCTTGATTAGTACCGGTGTCAGGGGTTATGGGGAGAAGGCAGGAGAATGGGATTAGGAGGGAGAGATAGATCAGCCATGATTGAATGGCGGAATAGACTTGATGGGCCAAATGGCCTAATTCTGCTCCTATTGCTTATGAAGATGATTCTCAAGAGGTCACAAAGGTCGCGGCCCGTGGTTTTCCTGGATCAGGGCCGCTGCAGGACTTCAAACACGTGGACTGGACTTCGGACTGTTTGTGATCTCAGGTTTTGTTTATTTTAAACTGCACCAAAATTGTGGCGACTGTATATTAATGGTCGTGCCAAAGAGTTTCACTGTGGCGTGCATACGTGACCATACGTGACCACACGTGTCCACACGTGACCACACGTGTCCACACGTGACCACACGTGACCACACGTGCCCACATGTGACAACACAGAACTATTGCAGCGTTTCACAGAGTGCTGGAGTAACTCAGCGGGTCAGGCAGCATCTGTGGAGAACATGGATAGGTGACGTTTCACAGAGTGCTGGAGTAACTCAGCGGGTCAGGCAGCATCTGTGGAGAACATGGATAGGTGACGTTTCGGATCGAGACCCTTCTTCAGACCTAAAACATCTATTTTCTCCAGAGATGCTGCCTGACCCGCTGTTACTCCAGCGCTTTGTGTCGCTTTTTGTACCATCCAGCATCTGCAGTTCTTTGTGTCTCCAGGATGATACTGTTTGCCGGCATATCTCTGGACCACTTGAAGACCTCCAAAATATTGTAGATCAAGTGGAATGGTATTGTCTGATTCTTCACCTCCCGTCAGGTTGATGGGCAGGTGGGAAGGTCAACAATAATGTGAAGCTTTCTCAGTTATAATGAGTTAGAGTGATAATCATATGAGTTAGTATTATGACAGGAATCCAAAATTAGATGATTTGTGTGGGATTGATTTGGAGTCAGTTAATAGTCATATAGCACAGAAACAGGCCCTTTGGCCCAACTTGTCGATGGTGACCAAGGTGTCCCATTTCAGCTAGTCCCATTTGCTCATATTTGGCCAATGTCCCTCTTATCGTTTCCGATCCATATACCTGCCCAAATAACTTTAGCTGTAAATTGTAATCATGTATCGATTGTAATCCGTATTCATGTGCCGTCTTTCCACTGACTGGATAGCACGCAACAAAAGCTTATTACTGTACCTCGTTACACGTGACAATAAACTAAACTGAACTGAAATGTTGTTATTGTACCTGCCTCAACTACTTCCCCTGTGTGGAAAAGTTGCCCCACAGTCATAGAGTGATACAGTGTGGAAACAGGCCCTTCAGCCCAACTTGCCCATACTGGCCAACATGCCCCAAATACACTAGTCATAGAGTGATACAGTGTGGAAACAGGCCCTTCAGCCCAACTTGCCCACACCGGCCAACATGCCCCACCTACACTAGTCATAGAGTGATACAGTGTGGAAACATGCCCTGCGGCCCAACTTGCCCACACCGGCCAACATCTCCCAGCTACACTAGTTCAGCTTAGTTTAGAGACACAGCGCGGAAACAGGCCCTTCGGCCCACCGGGTTCGTGCCGACCAGCGATCCCCGCACATTAACACTATCCTACACCCACCAGGGACATTTTTTACATTTACCAAGCTAATTAACCTACAAACCTGCACATCTTGGAGTGTGGGAGGAAACCGAAGATCTCGGAGAAAACCCACACAGGTCATGGGGAGAAAGTTCAAACTCCGTACAGACAGCACCCGTAGTCAGGATCGAACCTGGGTCTCCGGCGCTGCATTCGCTGTAAGGCAGCAACTCTACCGCTGCACCACCGTGACCGCCTAGTCATATTAAATATTTCTCCTCATTTCTTAAACCTTATGCCACCTAGATCTTGATTCGCCGACCTTGGGAAAAAAAGGCAATTCATCCCATCTATTCCCATCTTGATTTTACAGTATACACCTCTGAGAGATGTTTTAATTTATTTGGCTTTGTATTTATTAAATATTATCTATGATTATTGTGTTTACAGACTTGTAATGCTGATGCAAGTAAGAATTTCATGATGCTACCTTTGGGACATATGACAATTAAATACTCTTGGCCCGCAGACCCTCATACCCCTGTCGTCAAAGGGAAGTTCCATTGCAGAGTGGGGTGAATATATTGTAACATGTAAAGTAAAGGCAATGGAATTCAACACAAGACACAAGGGTAAACTTGCTTTTTTACTCTACACCCGCCCCCACACCCCCCGCCCCCAACCCCAAGCCTTTGTTGTATAACAGCAAGAGAGAAATATGTTGTATCGGGTGAGTGGTATTTTTCCCACGGTGGGGGAAGTCAAGAACTAGATGGCTGAGGTTTAAGGAGAGAGGGGAAAGATTTAATAGGAACCTGAGGGGCAAGTGTTTGTGTAGAGAGTGGGACGTGATGCTGAGCTTTATTCACCAGTTCACTGCCTGTATCCAAAGTTTAAATGATCAATCCTCGATGTGTTTATGGTAAAGTATCACGGACATGATTCTGTACACAAACCTGGTATTGCAAAGAAACTGCAGATGCTTTAATCTTGTGTAAACACAGAGTGCTGGAGTAACTCAGCGGGTCAGGCAGCATCTGTGGAGAACATGGATAGGTAATGTTTCAGGTCTGGACCCTTCTTCAGATTCTGTTCAGAGGGGACAGGTACATGGTTAGGACAGGTTTGGAGGGATATGGACCAAGCGTAGGCAAGTGTGACTAGGGTAGCTGGGACATTGTTGGCCGGTGTGGGCGTGTTGGGCCGAAGGGCCTGTTTCCACACTGTATCACTCTATGTGACCTCTGTCTTTGGCTGAGAATCAGTCCAATAGACAACTCCTATTACAGATGTTAAAGTTAGTTAATAGCATCCATTCCATATGTATACATCAACGTCAATTATATTATCAAATGAGAAGGGTCTCGAGACGAAACGTCACCCATTCCTTCCCTCCAGAGATGCTGCCTGTCCCGCTGAGTTACTCCAGCATTTTGTGTCTATCTACATTATTACAGTTCAATTGCAATAATAATTTGAACATTGAGTTGGTCAGAGTTTTTATACACCATATAATATTACATAAAACTGAATTAGACTCTGGCTACACTTCTTCAATTTACTAGCATGCTGTGTTAGTTAATTTTATTGAAAACTAATCACATTAATTTAAAAGCTTAAGGATCATCATATCTGTGATGGTAGTTTTTAAAATTTGTCTTCATCTTGAACGAGAATTTTTTACCATTGTTTTATGTTCGATGTGTTGAGCTCGCAGTTGTCTCTGTGTATTTCAAATTAACTAGCCCTCTGCTAAGCAAGCAGCAACACCTGATGCCGGGCGCTGCCGCCTTGAAAATTCCAAGCAGCTTCTCTCAAATAATACTGTTCCCGTGAGAGGGAACTGGGCTGATCTATAGAACGAGACAGGGGTGGTGCTGAACTGAATCACTGGGATCAGGTTAGAGTGGAAACTAAACTGGCACAAAGCCTTGGCTATTTCCCTTCTAGTTATATCAGGAATTTAGATGGCCCATGAGTACGATAACATCATAATATATTACTGTACTTTGAATATGTTTTAATGAAGAAACTTAGAAACGCAGTTATAAAATAAGCAGATGTGGAGCCATTTACGCAGTCGCCCTGGATTCCCTTGATTTGTGTTGATCCCCAAACAACAAAACCCATGCACTTCACAGCCAGATTAATAAATGTTGGGCCTTTTATACAATGTAATTGGCTGGTTAGCAGATTTAAAAGCATTAGAGGATCATTGTTACAACGGTGTAGGAATTACTGCTACTTTTATTCTAGTGAACACTCCAGCGATAGTTCCAAAACTCTGCCTTGCTGCAATTTTGTTATGGCTGATAAATTCTGATGAAATATTTAACATTCCTCCCATTATTTATGAACACAGTAAATTGCAGCCTGGAAATTGCATCTATTACCAACATAAAAGTGGCTTCATCCCAGCTGCCTTACGCCTGCATTCATCTACAGTTGTAAGCAAGCAACCTACATAGAACACATGCCTGATGCAAAGTGCTGGAGTAACTCAGCGGGTCAGGCAGCATCTGTGGAGAACATGGATAGTTGACGTTTCACAGAGTGCTGGAGTAACTCAGCGGGTGCAGCAGCATCTATGGAGCGAAGGAAATAGGCAACGTTTCGGGACGAAACCCGTAAGGGTTTCGGCCCGAAACGTTGCCTATTTCCAGAAGGATTTCGGCCCGAAACGTTGCCTATTTCCTTAGCTCCGTGGGTCAGGCAGCATCTGTGGAGAACATGGATAGGTGACGTTTCACAGAGTGCTGGAGTAACTCAGCGGGTCAGGCAGCATCTGTGGAGAACATGGATAGTTGACGTTTTGGGTCGAAACCCTTTTTCGAGACCCGAAATGTCACCTATTCCTTCTCTCCAGAGATGCTGCCTGACCCGCTGAGTTACTCCAGCGTTTTGTGTCTATCTTCGGTTTAAACCGGCAGCTGCAGTTCCTTCTTACAGATGTGTCTGATGATTCTCTGTCACTTGTCTTGCACCTGATGGTTTCACAAGTCACGCACACACACGCACGCTTCCTCCATTGTGATATCTATGGAGTGCAACCTATGGCCACAGGGGCAGCACTGCGACGCAGCGGGTAGAGCCACTGCCTCACAGCACCAGAGACCCGGGTTTGATCCTGGCCATCGTTGCTGTCTGTGTGGAGTTTGCATGATTCCCCTGTGACTTGTGGGTTTCCTCCCACATCCCAAAGTCTAGAGGGTTTGTAAGTTAATCGGCCCTCTGTAAAAATTGTCCCGCGGTATGTACGGAGTGGTGGTGAATATTCGTTAACCGAGAACAAGTGTGAACGGGTGATCGATGGTCAGTAGGGACCCAATGGGCCGAAGGGCCTGTTTCCATGCTGTAATGCTGAACTAATCTAAACTGCTGTTGACCACTCTGTAGTACAACCAAGTAAGGCCACACTTCTTAGTTACATCTACCTCCAGTACAGGGGGAAACTCTAATTCGGGAAGATTAGAGCGGGCATCTTCAGAACGGTCCAGCCCTTTCCGCATCCATAGAATGTGCGACACTCACACCTCTCCACAGGTATATGGATAGGACAGGTTTGGAGGGATCTGGGCCAAATGCAGGCAGGTGGGACTAGTGTAGCTGGGACATGTTGGTGGGTGTGGATGAGTTGGGCCAAAGGGCCTGTTTCCACACTGTATAACTCTATGACTAGTGTAGCTGGGGCATGTTGGTGGGTGTGGGTGAGTTGGGCCAAAGGGCCTGTTTCCACACTGTATAACTCTATGACTAGTGTAGCTGGGGCATGTTGGTGGGTGTGGGTGAGTTGGGCCGAAGGGCCTGTTTCCACACTGGATATCTCTATGACTAGTGTAGCTGGGGCATGTTGGTGGGTGTGGGCGAGTTGGGCCGAAGGGCCTGTTTCCACACTGTATAACTCTATGACTATCTTCGGTTTCCTCCCACACTCTAAAGACATACAGGTTTGTAGATTAATTGGCTTGGGTTTGTGTAAATCGTCCCTAGTGTGTGTAGGCTTGTGTTAATGACTCTATGACTCTATGAGTCTATCACCAGTAGACTAGCAACCTTCCCATTCTGGAACAACACATGATATACAGGGGAATCTCAGCGGGTCAGGCAGCATCTGTGGACAGAAATGGGCAGATGACATTTCAGGTCAGGACCTTTCTCTGCCCCGTGGAATGAAGTTCTCTTCTGTGGATTCGGGGTTCAATCATTCTGCCTCTACCAGCCCTTCTCCCCCTGAGTTCCTCCACACTTGGGCCTGGGGAGTGATCCGTGGCACTACAGTCAAAGGAGAAAAGATTCCACTCCTTGAAACCGGAGTAAACTAAGTTGTTATATCTTTCAAAGCAACACCACTGCAAGAAAGAGGATTCGCAGCTTTTCAGTCAAAGCCGAGAGTTTTGTTGGTTAATGGACCAGGGAGGTCGGCCGTTTCCTACTTTGACAGCTCGTGCCTATTCCCACATGCCTCCACTGCACATCCAATCACAATGTTTTGTAGTGCAACATGTTTTCCAGGAAGGGCTGTCAACAGTAGCTCCATCCCACTGACGTGATGCCCCACCTCCTGAGCTCAATGCTGACAGGTTTCTCATCACCTGCTCCCAACCTCACCTGGACAGGTTGCATCACCTGTCCTCAGGTGGAAACACGTCTGAGCTGCTAGGTGTTGCCTGTCTATCTCACATTCGACCCTCTACAAACTGCACAAACACCTCCAGAAAACCAAACAAATTAACTGCTCGTGTGGGAAGGAACTGCAGATGCTGGTTTACACCGAAGATAGACACAAAATGCTGGAGTAACTCAGCGGGACAGGAAGCATCTCTGGAGAGAAGGAATGGGTGATATTTCAGGTTGAGACCCTTCTTCAGACACTTCAGTCCTTCTTCATTCTGAAGAAGGGTCTTGACCTGAATCGTCACCCATTCCATCTGTCTGGAGATGCTGCCTGTCTCGCTGAGTTACTCCAGCATTTGGTGTCTATCTTCAAACTAACTGCTTATGTTCCATGGCTGGATTAGGCTGGCACGCCTCCTCACACAACAGTGGACGTTGCCACTGAGAGAGTAACTTGGCTCTAGAGTACAGTGAGTTATCATAATCACACTTGGAGCTAACATGTACAACTACTTCACAGAGTCTTCAGCCATACAGCAGGGAAACAGGCCCTTCGGCCCATCAGGCCTGTGCTGACCATCAACCACCATTTACGCTAATCCTACAGTAATCCAGACCTAGTCATCCTACACTCCACACGTCATTGGGATGCAGTGAGGAAACCGGATCAGGCAGATGTGGTCACTGGGAAAACATGCAGACTCCACACAGACAGTAACCAATGCCAGGGTTGAACCTGGATCTTCGGTGCTGCTTGACAGCTGCACCACCCGCTGCATTACCCTCTTTCTCATATTTAATGAGTTTATTCTATTCTCCAACCCACACAGATCATAAGGTCATAAGGAGTAGGAGCAGAATTAGGCCATTCGGCCCATCAAGTCTACTCTGCCATTGAACCATGGCTGATCTATCTCTCCCTTCTAACCCCATTCTCCTGCCTTCTCCCCATAACCTCTGACACCCGTACTGATCAAGCCATGTACATTTACATGCGTGTAACATACATAACATGTACATACAAGGCATCGCCTTCTTTGGAAATAAAGCCTGGGTCACATATTGACATTATTTAAGGATTTGACCAATAGAAACGTCCTGAATTATGATCTCCTAGAGAGGATTTGGGTTTAGTTCCAGCTTTTTGACGAGAAACACGGTGGAATTTTGAATCGTTCCTTCGACACTCTCCATGGGACCAATGTGGGAATACACACAAGGACAGATAACCCATTGACTTTCTCTTCTATATTAGGAATTAACTAAATGTGTGTGGTCTTCTAATACTTTCATGCTGCTGTGTTGACAACATGGGCTCGAATGCTTACGACTGACAGGAGAAATGTCCTGACAGAGGGACTGGAAGCTTCAGACGTCTCTTGCCCAGAAGTTGAATGAATAATTACTTTAATGTCACATGTCACAAGTCACAGCGAAACTCAAAATGACAAAGTTTCCCACGCCGGCTTCTCTATTATTCCCAGCGGCTTGTCCTCCACTTCCAAGTGTTCAACACAGTTCATTTGTTCTAGACTCAGACTGATTCCAAACTGTAACTCAGCGGGTCAGGCAGCATCTGTGGAGAACATGGATAGGTGACGTTTCACAGAGTGCTGGAGTAACTCAGCGGGTCAGGCAGCATCTGTGGAGAACATGGATAGGTGACGTTTCACAGAGTGCTGGAGTAACTCAGCGGGTCAGGCAGCATCTGTGGAGAACATGGATAGGTGACGTTTCACAGAGTGCTGGAGTAACTCAGCGGGTCAGGCAGCATCCCTGAGAACATGGATAGGTGATGTTTTGGGTTGGGACTCTTCTTCATAAGTTAATTGGTTCCAGGAGCAGAATTAGGCCATTCGGCCCATCGTGCAGTCTGTCATTCAATCATGGCTGATCTATCTCTCCCTCCTAACCCCATTCTCCTGCCTTCTCCCCATAACCTCTGACACCCAAACTAATCAAGAATCTATCTATCTCTGCCTCAAAAATATCCATTGACTTGGCCTCCACAGATTCACCACCCTCTGGCTAAAGAAATTCCTCTGCATCTCTTTTCTAACGGTACGTCCTTTTATACTGAGGCTGTCTGAAGAAGGGTCTCGACCCGAAACATCACCCATTCCTTCTCTCCAGAGATGCTGCCTGTCCCGCTGAGTTACTCCAGAATTATGTCTCTATCTTTGGTGTAAACCAGCATCTGCAGTTCCTTCCTATACATTCCGAGGCTGTGCCCTGTGGTCCCAGACCCTCCTACTGGTGGAAACGTCTTCTCCGCATCCACTACAGAGTTAGATTTAGCTCTTAGGGCTAACGGAATGTGGAGAAAGCAAGAACGGGGTACTGATTTTGGATGATCAGCCATGTATATATTTTACTGTTCCATTATTCTATGTTCGCTCTTCTGGGTGAGATGCTAACTGCATTTCGTTGTCTCTGTACTGTACACTGCACAATGATAATAAAGATTGAATCTGAATCTGAATCTGATCATATTGAATGGCGGTGCTTGTTCGAAGCACTGAATGGCCTCCTCCTGCACCTATTGTCTGTGTTCCACTCAGTCCAGGCCATTCTTCAGACGGAGGGAATTACCTGGGCAGTGTTTGCGGTTTGTAATGTTTGTGATACTGCATGGGCAGCACACAGCTGAGTGTCACGCTGATAGCACGGAGATTTGCCTGGTGTGATGGTGAGTAATGGTGTCCAGGCGCCCAGCTCGGCTTTAGTCCTCTCCAGTTGATTTTACTTCACCAGTTGAAAAATGATACACATGCTGCTTTTAGATTCTTTTTCCTGAGTAGATTTCAATGCAGTGCTTCAGTGTCTCTCCACATTATAATTGAAGTTATTTTTCAGCTCCTGATAACAGACTCAGGCAGGCCACCAAATACATTATTGTACAGGCATCAGAATGAAGCTATCACTCTGTGATTGACAAGCCACAAAGGATGTCATGGCAAACACTATTTTATCAAGAGGTATTATCATCTGATATCACTCTCCATAAAACTAGATGGATGTAATTGGCCTCTCATATCAGTATTAAGAAGCATGCTGGTAAAACCGGATCCCAAGCACCCTGCTTAAAGGTTCCTGGATACCACAAAGATGGGGTTGTTTAAGAAAGAAATGCAGATGCTGGAAAATTCGAAGGTAGACAAAAATGCTGGAGAAACTCAACGGGTGAGGCAGCATCTATGGAGCGAAGGAATAGGTGACGTTTCAGGTCGGGACCCTTCTTCTGACTGATGAAGGGATAGGTGACGTTTCGGGTCGAGACCCGGAAGGGTCTCGACCCGAAACGTTATCTATTCCTTCACTCCATAGATGCTGGAGACACTCAGCGGGTGAGGCAGCATCTATGAAGCGAAGGAATAGGCAAACATTTTTGTCTACCTACAAAGATGGGGGTGGCCGTTTACTGGAATATTTAGCGCACTGAATTCAGGTGTTTAATTTAGTTTAGTTTAGTATAGTGATACAGCGTGGAAACAGGCCCTTCGGCCCACCGAGCCCGCACCGACCAGCGATCCCCGCACACTAACACCATCCTACACACACCAGGGACAATTTTACACATACACCCAAGCCAATTAACCTACAAACCTGTACGTCTTTGGAGAGTGTGGGAGGAATCCAAAGATCTTGGAGAAAACCCACGCAGGTCATGGGGAGGGCGTACAAACTCCGTACAGACAGCACCCGTGGTCGGGATGGAGCCAGGGTCTCCGGCGCTGTGAGGCATCAACTCTACCGATGCGCCACCGTGCCCCGCCCCACTGCACCATGGCCCTGTTAATATATATGCAGCAGGAGATGGTTTTTCTGCGTGGGAGTTCAGCAACAGAGAATGTCCGAAGACTCAGAGCAAGGCCAAACCCAAAGTGGAGTAACAGCACCTCATATTCTGCTTGGGCAGCTTACAGCCCAGCGGTATGAACATTGACTACTCTAACTTCAAGCAACCCTTGTATACCCTCTCACTCTGTCCCTCCCCCACCCAATTCCTACTAGCTTGTCATCTTGTTGAGTCTCGTTGTCTGTAACTCATTTTCACCCAGCTCACAGCTATCAATGGCCTGTTTCATTTATCATCGCTACTTCCATTCATTTGTTCTATATCTCACTTCAGCTCCATCTGGATCTCCTGTTTCCCTTTCCCGTGACTATTAGTCTGAAGAAGAGTCTCGACCCGAAACATCACCTATCCATGTTCTCCACAGATGCTGCCTGACCCGCTGAGTTACTCCAGCACTCTGTGAAACGTCACCTGTCCATGTTCTCCACAGATGCTGCCTGACCCGCTGAGTTACTCCAGCACTCTGTGAAACGTCACCTGTCCATGTTCTCCACAGATGCTGCCTGACCCACTGAGTTACTCCAGCTTTTACTGCCTGTCTTCCTAGCTTTAAGTAATAGTGAGCGAGACTGTCTTTGTGAATTACAGAAACAAGTCTGTGCCTGCCAAGTAACGGCAAGGAGGTGAAGGAACAATCTGCCCAACATCTGTTACTGGGTCTCCAAACCAGATGTATCTGGTGTCCGCTAGAATTAACATATCCTCCTGGCGATCAAGGAAGAAAATCCTCTTCCCCAGCATTTCCAACACTTTCCATAACCATAAGGAATGGATGACATTTCGGGTCAGACTGAAGTCAGGGTCTCGACCCGAAATGTCGCCCATTCCTTCTTTCCAGAGATGCTGCCTGTCCCGCTGCATTCCAGCATTTGTCTATCTACTTATTAAATGTTTGGCTGACTAGCAAGTCATCAGTTGTGGTTACAAGGAATCTGATGGAATTTGATGTGCAGGAAGGAACTGCAGATGCTGGTTTACACCGAAGACAGACACAAAATGCTGGAGAAACTCAGCGGGACAGACAGCGTCTCTGGAGAGAAGGAATAGCTGCCCTTTCAGGTCACAACCCTACTTTAAACCCAAAACGTCAGCTGTTCCTTTTCACAAGAGATGCCGCCTGTCCCGCTGAGTCACTCCAGCACTCTGTGAGTTGTGAGTCTGTGGAATTCTCTGCCTCAGAGGGCGGTGGAGGCAGGTTCACTGGATACTTTCAAGAGAGAGCTAGATAGGGCTCTTAAAGATAGCGGAGTCAGGGGATATGGGGAGAAGGCAGGAACGGGGTACTGATTGGGGATGATTAGCCATGATCACATTGAATGGCGGTGCTGGCTTGAAAGGCTGAATGACCTACTCCTGCACCTATTGTCTCTAGAAACATCACCTATCCATGTTCTCCACAGATGCTGCCGGTCTCACTGAGTTACTCCAGCATTTGTGTCTATTTTCTGTTTAAACCAGCATCTGCAGTTCTTTCCGACTTAAGTGATAGGTGGATACAGGTGAGGTGGGGGGGGGGGGGTTGGGGGGGGAGGGGGATAGTTTAGTTGGCAGAGGGTGGAGACAGTGACTAATGCTAGAGATAAAGATACGTTGAGATAGTTTTCAACAATTGCAATAACTCACAGTGCAAGAACCAATGTCTCATCTCATTTGGCATTTACCGTTTGTTTGTGTAGCTTAGATATCAATGCTCCTGTCACTAGAATCATCACCTTATTTACTCGATCCAAACTATTATTTTTTTTCGAATACTTCTATGAAACCTACTCTTTGTCCTGACATTATTCAGCATTTTAATTGATAGCTGTGTCCATCATATCACAGCTGAATTCCCACTGCAGTTGAATACCAACATACAATTGTCAATGAGAAGAGAGGGATGGATGATCTAGCTGTGAGATTCTCAGATGCAAGCCATCTATCTGAAGTCTCTACTACACTGGGCTATTTAGGTTTAGTTTTGATTAGAGATACAGCGTGGAAACAGGCCCTTCGGCCCACCGAGTCTCCACTGACCAGCGATCCCCCGCACATTAGCTCCACCCTACACACATTAGGGGCCAATTTTACATTTAGACCAAGCTAATTAACCTACAAACCTGTACGTCTTTGGAGTGTGCGAGGAAACCGAAGATCTCGGAGAAAACTCATGCAGGTCACGGGTAGAACGTGCAAACTCCATGCAGACAGCACCCGTAGTCAGGTTCGAATAGAAACATAGAAAAATAGGTGCAGGAGTAGGCCGTTCGGCCCTTTGAGCCATTCAACATGATCATGACTGATCATCCAAAATCATTATCCCGTTCTTGTTTTTCCCCCATATCCCTCGATACCAAGATGGCGGCGCTGGCTTAACAGCTGCGGTCCACCTGCAGTCCGTCCGGTTTTTTCTTTCTTTTTGTTCCTTTGTCATGTTTTTAGTTAATTTTGTTTTATTAAGTTGTGTATGTGTGTGGGTGGGGTGGGAGAAACATGTTTTGGTCTCTTCCTTCGGGGGATGGGACTTTTTTAATGTCGTATTCCCCGTCCCTGTCTCCGTCTGCGCCGTGTTCTAACGGCGGAGCTGGCGGCCTCAGAGCTGTGGCAGCTCTCCAGCAGCAGCGGCAGCGGTGACCCGACTAGGCCTCGGGGCTGTAGCACGGTTGAGCCGCGGGACTTACCATCACCCGGTGGGGTCACAACATCTGGAGCCTGGATCGTCTCGGCACAGAGGGAGAACAAAGAGGGAAGAGACAGAGACTTTAAGATTTTGCCTTCCACCACAGTGAGGAGGTGCCTGGTGAACTCACTGTGGTGGATGTTAAATTTGTGTTGATTGTGTGTTTTTGTCATTTTTATTATATGTATGACTGCAAGGAAACAAAATTTCGTTCAGACTGAAAGGTCTGAATGACAAATAAATTCAATTCAATTCAATTCAATACCCTTTAGCCGTAAGAGCTAAGTCTAACTCCGTCTTGAAGCTGGTCTCTGGCGCTGTAAGGCAGCAACTCTACCACTGCACCACCATGCTCTCCATCTCATGGTTCCAATATACTCAAGCATGGTTGTGTTACTATTCCCCACGGAGGGCACAGTAACTAGGAGGAGCTTTCCTCTCATGCCTGCTTTCCCTATTTAAACCCTAATGATGGCGTTCTCCAATTTACTGAACGCATTTGTTGGGGGTGGCACGGTGGCGCAGCGGTAGAGTTGCTGCCTCACAGCACCAGTGACCCGGGTTTGACCTTGACCACGGGTGCTGTCTGTACGGAGTTTGCACGTTCTCCCTGTGACCGTGTGGGTTTTCTCCGGGCGCTCCAGATTCCTCCCACACTCCAAAGGCGTGCAGGTATGTAGGTTAATTGCTTTGGTTAAAAAAAATAATAATTTGTCCCCAAGATAGACACAAAATGCTGGAGTAACTCAGCGGGACAGGCAGCATCTCTGGAGAGAAGGGTGACATTTCGGTTCGAGACCCTTCTGTGTCGATAG